>NC_091136.1:38809026-39115970 GCF_041381155.1 Argopecten irradians
TCTCACTTCAACTGTTCTGTCACTCTGGAAGGCTAGCATTTCCTACATAATATGAAACAATGGATATTAGATATAAATGACCTTTCAGTACTGACTTATCATTTTCATTTTGTAATTTGTGAATGAATTTAAAAGATCAACATCAATAAACATTGTGTAACTGATAATTTGATGTCAATAAATAAACTGAAAATTTACATGATACTCTTTTAAATACTTACATCAAGGAAGTTGTCCAATAAATTTGGCTCCTTGTGAATAATCAACTCTTGCACCTGAAATTCAAAATCAAAGTAATTTTATTAAAATTACGTGAGTGTGTAAATATTAAGCAATTCTCATCCCTAGTTACATCATCATGTATCTTGTACCTTTATTTGACACAATTTCCTAATATTGATTGAAAAATGTGTTAATATTTTCAAATTACATGTAGGGCTTATATAGGCATAGCCTGCAGCCTAATCCCTATTAAATCAAATGATTTAATAAAAGATTTTGAAATGAAATATAGAACAAATATATTGAAAATAGTCATATGATTGAAGACTTAAACATTATATTGTATATACAAACGAATGCCTTTATCTTGATAAGATAGTAGCATGTATATATTGTCAAATACAACAATGTTTTACTTGAATTTAGTGTGTTCAAATAATTATGCTATAGAACCTAGTGTAGAAATGTTTACCTGTTTCAGATTATTTATCTTCTGTGCATCCTTCTGCATCAATGAAGCTTTGTTGATGAGATCAACGACCTGTAATCAAATCAAATTTTAATTTCTATACGTCATACAGACAATTGGAAAACTAATATCTAAATAATTCATATAAGGAACGAATGTTATATAATTAGATTTAATTTGAATTCAATGTCTTAACTCTGAATCATCAGTTTACATAAGAGTTTATTTCATTACTCCAAAAAAGTTTTAAAAAAAATAAAAAATGATGTTTTACATCTAATCTTGGCTTGACAAATTACCTTAATACATTGGCCTTTTTTAATGATTATGTTAATGAGGCCCAAATGAAAATATGTCTGTTTAGGGTTACCCGACCGACCCTAATTTTTTATTCCTGACCCTAATTTTTTTCCCCCACATTTCTACAATTTTTTTTTTTTAAGTCAGGATTTCGATCTCAGACTCCGGTTCTGGCCATCATTTTAGAGTGAAAGACACTAAAATAATTTTTTTTTTTTTTTTTTTAAATCCTCCCGACCAACCCACCCTATTTTTTTTGCCAATGTAACGTTAACCCTAATCAGACATAATTTTGTTGGCCTCTATTACTGCTGTAGATAACGTTGGATGATACAATTATATTCCAATTTAGTTTCTTCAACTAAACATGCACATAGCTAAAATATATCAGGGCAGCCTATCAGGCTACTGCTTTGACAGCCCATTTTTTTTCTGGACAGCCCTGGGCTGACGAGCTCCTGTTCATGTGGATCCCTGTTATTTATCCTTTTTATCCCTGTTGCGTAATATTTTTCTACATTTGGATTACTTCAACAATGTTAGCTACAGGTTATCATGACGAGACAATTTTGGAACATGAAATTGATACCATGATATGTTATCAGGTAGAATAATTATAAGTACTCAGACAAAATTTAGATATGAAACTAAATAAACAATCCAGGAAATCTTAAATAGAAATAATATGAGTATTAAATAAAAAGGAAAAAATAGACAGAGATATGAGCCGATCATAGCGTTGTCTTTCTTGCAGATGTTGTTGATGTGAGTGTCCCATTTCAGGTCTGATGAGATGGTAGCGAAATATTAAGAAAAAAATCTGTATTCAAATTTAAACATTAACATTACGTAGAAAATGTTCATTATTATTCTTTCAATTTTGGAAGCGTCACGTTTATGTCAAATAGTCCTATATAGGAAGAATTGAATCCAGGTGGACATGTTTAAGAAAAGTTTGAACCAAGGGACGTACTGGTTTCTGGACAAATACAAACCCTGTCGTATGTGGATGTGCTTTCCAATGCAGCATCATCTTCCTCCTCGAAGAATTGCGCAACTGTCGATCTGCGATGTTCCCCAGCCATTGTTCTAATCTATAATCACTTATCTGTGACAAACATATGAAAAGTATGCCTTCAAGAGGCAATATAAAAATTAAACAAAACAAATTTCACATGGCGGCCTCTACAAATTAACAGGAAGTGGCTCAATAGCTTTAAATTCAAAACCGACTGGCTGTCTAGCAATCCGGAATCCCTCACAGCCGGGATCGTTTTCGTTTCGATTTATATGGTTGTACTGGTTGGACCGTTTGTAAAAGTAAATAGCCTATTTCAAGTGTAAATCCTGACGGACCTGCGGATCTATGATAATTTGGTCAAGGCCCGCCTGAAATATTATAAATCCGCCAATCTATCACAAACGTCAGGGCCGTTTTCGATAACACGGGCCGTTTTCGTTTATTCGGAACAACCGGTTCAACCGTTGGTTCAAGTAATTATTTCAAGGATAAATCCTGACGGACCTGCAGTTTTTAATACATGCCTGTGAGGGCTTTGTCAAGGCTCGTCTGAAAACAATATAAAATCACCAGGTCCGTCTTTAATTTATAAACGAACAACTAGGTCCAACCAGTCAAACCACAGGGATCTGGCACGAAAAATTTTAACCAATAGTATACTCATATATTATAGATACTATAATATATATATATATATATGTATACTGTTAGTTTAAAAAAATCGTGCCAGGTCCCTGTGAGTCAAACGTATAATCGAAAACGGCCACGGTTTGACTGGTTGGACCAATGATTTATAAGTGAGATACGTCCTTGGGTTGGACCTAGTTGTTCGTTTATTTTTCAGACGAGCCTTGGCAAAGCCCTCACAGGCCTATATAAAAAACTGCAGGTCCGCCAGGATTTATACTCGAAATAGTGACTTTAACCAACGGTCGAACCGGTTGCTCCGAATAAACGAAAACGACACAGATCTATCAGTCAATCTGTAAAAAGTTATACAGCTTATAAAAACAACTACTTCGTAATAAACAATTAGGCTGGAAATTGGAATACTTTTGGGTATCGTAACAGTAATAGGGCCTATAAAAGGTTCTTGATAAGTCTTTAAATAACAACTGCGTATTCTGCGGCTTTCTACAAGGCAAAGCACTTAGTCCTCTATATTTTGGTGATGATTTCTATACATTTAGCATTAGATAAAATGAAATCGAGATTTTGGAAATGTTTATCAAATCATCAGCAACGAAGCATTAATTAATGAGTAAGTGCCTGAATCAATATCAGAACATGACGTGAGGATGAAGAAATATGTGAAAGTGAATTTGCAAAGCTATTAAAAATAAACAGAAGTCCTGTGGAATAGACAATGTTTACATGTAAAACGAATATTTTATTGTTGGAATATACATTCTTATGCCTTGCCTTTTGTTGTTATTTGATAATATTTCTCAATCCAAATATATCAGAAACCTGTATGTGCTTAGGGGTTTTTAGATTCACTTTTAAATAGTTAAATACAGCAGAAAAAGTTTGAAATGTTATAAAAGTTAAGTTATTTTCAGATGGTTTGAGTACGATTTTGGATAGAGAAAATAATATTTTAGGAATACATTAATAAAACAAAATGCACTTCCGGTTTTGAATGTCTGATTTTCGAAAAACTAGGTAAAATTGCCGATTTTCATGCTTTCAAAAATCATATTAAATAACATCAATTGGAACCATGATATAATGTTTAAACTTTGTATTGATGCAAAGATATCATGTTTAAAAGAATGCACTTAAAAGTAGTTAGCCAAGGCAATATGCCTATAAACCGGAGGTCCCTCTGCCTGTCAACGAAGACAAAGAAGGAGTTTCCAATCTCTATGTATATATATATATGTTTCTGGATATATGGTAATGGGAAGTATTGTACCCGTATTCAAAAAGGTAACGTAAACGATACTGGTAATTACAGAGGAATAACGCATCTCTACACCTCTAGACTATCTCATACAAATGTACATGTAGTAATTAAATCTGACCCAATCACAGGCCTGCACACATTTTCTTCGAAGACTCCAGTGAGAGCGACGACCAACTTCAAAGCCACACAGTCAACCACAGTTTATATATACGGCTCTTTTGATGTACATCAAAGAAGTAAATTACCTGTTCTGTTGCCTCCAGTTTTACTCTGAAATAGTCCAGGGGTGTAGAGATCGTAAGTGATCGGAACCCCCAGCGCATCGAGCACAGGGACCTGGCACGATTTTTTTAAACTAACATTATACATATATATTATAGTACTATTATATATATGTATACTGTTAAAAAATTTCGTGCCAGGTCCCTGTGCCATCGATGATGTAATTAATCGTACTTTAAATTTGTTAATCGTCAGAATTTATGATATAAACTGATAAAAGAGGGGAGTGACGGGAAAATTTTGAAAATTATAAGATGTTTTTATCATATCTGTATTTGTATATATTTGTTAAATGCTGTGTAAAACAAAATGGAACCCTGTCAGATTTCTTCAGCTGTGAAAACGGATTATTTCAAGGCGAAACTTTGTCACTCATACTGTATTATTTTCTGTATATGTAAATGATTGCGAGATGCAATTGTAGCTCGATTGAGATTCATTTTATCGACCTATTTTTATTATGTATGCTGATGATATGAATAATTTAGCATACACTCCTACTGGGTTACAAAAATGTGACTCTTTAGAAAACTATACAAACTGATTAGTGAGATCTAGCTGTTAATACCGCTAAAACAAAAATTGTCATTTTTTCGTAACGGGGGAAATGTAAAAGAAAATTAATCATGGAATTTGAGTTTAATTACTTAGGAGCATTACTCAGGTATAATGGCAAATTTTTAAAGACGCAGCAAAATATTGCTGTCCGAGGAAGTCCTTTTTGCCATTACTAAGGTATGTTGAGAAAACGGTTTTTATATTGAAACTCGGCTATCTGTTATATATACCTATGTGAGTTGTTATTAAATGTACTGACATTATTCAAATGAATTACGACATTTTCCGTTTACAAGTAATTGTTTCCATTACCCAATATTGTGATACCAGGCGAATTAAATATGGACCGCTAAGCTTACTTTGACATGCAGGTTATAGATATACTATCAATATCTTTAAAAAAAGTCTTCGTTGTCAACCTAAAAGTAGGTTATCTATCTCTTTGTCTACGTACCTACCTAACAGGACCAACCTCGAATACGACCTCCATACAATCTAAGACATATATATCAAACATATAACAGAGCTACAAGGAATATCGAGTAGTAATCTAAATAAAATATCACAAACTGAATCTCCGTGTGATCATGAGGACGATGGAGGTAAAGCCACGATGGCACCCTTTACCAACCCTGATTGTAGGCCGAGTATCGTCTATGAAACTGCATGCACTTTTGGAACTCGTTATAAACAGAATTAATCAATTTTTAAATTTTTTAAACTACTATTTTCAAGGTTTAATTAGTATTATACATTTTTTTGGAAAAAAAAAGAGAAAATATTCGGTGAATCATTTTGATTTATATAAAAGTATTCATTCCAGGTGTATTTAGAGCCATGTGTGTGTTTGCAGGAATTGTTAGTACCTTGTCCTTCTTATCGGTCCAGAATGTTCTAATTATATCATTCTAAGTTTGTTGTCATGGGAATACTGAATAGCTGCTGAGGGACTAGGATTGAGGATTTCACAATAAGGTAGAAACAAATACGCGATCTTTATTGAAAAATAACAAGAACAGTGGATAACAGCTACAATCCGGCATTTTCAAGAAAATTCTTCCCAACTTTTTTCGTTTTCTCTTTATTATTTTCTTGTTTTAAAGGCCCACTACCTTTCCGAAGCAAAATTTAAAGGTTTCTGAAAAAACATTAATAACAAAAGAAAATGCCTATCCGTGGCCTCAGATGAGTTAACAACACCAAACCTATGCAAGATTTCCTGGGTAATAATGATAACTGTGGAAATTCAGTTGTCCGTTTTGCCGTCTGTGCGCAGTGAGAGTAAACTACTACGCGGTATTTAGGACGACGGCGGGAAACATAAGACGACCCGCGTTATGAAAATTAACATTTCATTTATTTCAATTAAAATTTTCTGAGAGATGATGATGAGTGTAGTATTAAAGATGTGTTAATAACTTTTGCGACTCTACAAAATTACCGATCTCGTTTTACAATCCCATTTTAAAAATTAAAAGCCGTTCTGGAAAGATAATGGGCCTTTAAATTTCTTTCTATTAGAACAATTTTAAACTACTTTGCAAATACAAGTACAATATATATCATTCGGGTACATCTGGGCATGCACGAAGATATATATGATTTATAGTGTATTGAAATACCCTATACTGATTGCTACGGCGTATATACCACTTTTAGCTAGCAGACAGGTAAAACGAGGTCAGTGAAGCGGTGAACGAGCCTGCCAGGTGCGTAAATATGTCTAAAAATTCACAGAATAGGATAATTATATGGTTCATTCATTATAAACAATATTAGGGTGTCTGTTAAGCAACATACCGCATCATTAATAATTACAGTACTAATTACATTATTATAATGATATATATACAAATGTATGATATATACCCAACTTTACAATTGTATGACAAAACTGTCTGTTTATTTGGTTGCTATCCATGTTATTCAATGTTATCGATTCCACACACTTTTTTAGTACAATACACAATATAACGAGATAACTGTATCTTGTAATTAGACTTTTCTGGCAAGCATTGTTTTATTGTGATTAGGGTTTCCCGAAGGTTATTTACTATTTATATACTTCCGGGTTCAACCATAGGCCTTACATACACGAATACATCTCAACTGAATTTCCAATCATGGTTTTGTCTATATTTTTCATTTCCACCGCATTTGCCTGACTCTTTTGTTCTTTTCTTTGTACGTTTAAATGAATACAAACTGTTTGGATATATAAAGGGCAATTTACGTATATAAAAAAACCAGGATGTAATATAAAGAAACATGGCCGACAGTGAGGCATTTTCGATACTCCAGGAGTTACTATCACTGTCGTTCGATATACTCCAGTATCTACTATCACTGTTGGTTGATACTCCAGGGTCTACTATCACTGTCGGTCGATACTCCAGTGTCTACTATCACTGTTGGTTGATACTCCAGTGTCTACTATCACTGTTGGTTGATACTCCAGTGTCTACTATCACTGTTGGTTGATACTCCAGTGTCTACTATCACTGTTGGTTGATACTCCAGGGTCTACTATCACTGTTGGTTGATATTCCAGTGTCTACTATCACTGTTGGTTGGTTGATACTCCAGTGTCTACTATCACTGTTGGTTGATACTCCAGGGTCTACTATCACTGTCGGTCGATACTCCAGTGTCTACTATCACTGTTGGTTGATACTCCAGGGTCTACTATCACTGTTGGTTGATACTCCAGTGTCTACTATCACTGTTGGTTGATACTCCAGTGCCTACTATCACTGTCGGTCGATACTCCAGTGTCTACTATCACTGTTGGTTGATACTCCAGTGTCTACTATCACTGTTGGTTGATACTCCAGTGCCTACTATCACTGTTGGTTGATACTCCAGGGTCTACTATCACTGTTGGTTGATATTCCAGTGTCTACTATCACTGTTGGTTGATACTCCAGGGTCTACTATCACTGTCGGTTGGTACTCCAGTATCTACTATCACTGTCGGTCGATACTCCAGGGTCTACTATCACTGTCGGTCGACACTCCAGTGTTTACTATCATTGTTGGTTGATACTCCAGGGTATACTATCACTGTCGGTCGATACTCCAGTGTCTACTATCACTGTCGGTCTATACTCCAATGTCTACTATCACTGTTGGTTGATACTCCAGGGTCTACTATCACTGTCGGTCGATATTCTAGTATCTACTATCACTGTCGGTCGATACTCCAGTGTCTACTATCACTGTCGGTTAATACTCCAGTATCTACTATCACTGTTGGTCGATACTCCAGGGTCTACTATCACTGTCGGTCGATACTCCAGTGTCTACTATCACTGTCGGTCGATACTCCAGTGTCTACTATCACTGTCGGTCAATACTCCAGTATCTACTATCACTGTCGGTTGATACTCCAGTATCTACTATCACTGTCGGTCGATACTCCAGGGGTTACTATCACTGTCGGTTGATACTCCAGTATCTACTATCACTGTCGGTCGATACTCCAGGGGTTACTATCACTGTCGGTTGATACTCCAGTATTTACTATCACTGTCGGTTGATACTCCAGTATCTACTATCACTGTCGGTTGATACTCCAGTGTTTACTATCACTGTCGGTTGATACTCCATTGTCTACTATCACTGTCGGTCGAGACTCCATTGTCTACTATCACTGTCGGTCGATACTCCATGGTCTACTATCACTGTCGGTTGATACTCAAGTATCTACTATCACTGTCGGTTGATACTCAAGTATCTACTATCACTGTCGGTTGATACTCCATTGTCTACTATCACTGTCGGTTGATACTCCAGTGTCTGCTATATCTGTCGGTCGATACTCCATGGTCTACTATCACTGTCGGTTGATACTCCAGGGACTGTACTATCGTTATATCTACATCCTTGGACTATGTCACAGCAAAACTAAAGCGTTTTTAGGAGGAAAAACCTTACCAAACACAGGCCTATAGTGACTTTCTTTGCAGATTACAGACAGCAACGCCCACCTTCAAAGCCGCACAGTCAACCACAGCTAATGTACCGATATTGAATTATTTTCAAAGTATGTTAAAGGACCAAACCGTCTGTCCCATCTGCACACATAGCCTTCAGTTTTGTCTTGGCATTGTTTAGGTGTAGGTATAAAGGCAGTTATATTAACCCCTGCAATACGAGGATGACATTAAGAGTTTACGGTGTTGTTAAGGGGAAGGGGTAGCGCGGGTTACTCGTTAAACAAAATCTTCCTCGAGTGTTCTTGGATCTGACGACTGTTTTGAGAGAGCTACCAATGCTTTCACTGCATTTGTGCTAAGTGTTACATTAACGAATAACAGAAAGGAGAAACCAGCAGCTAAATTCAAAACACAATTTAATTATATATACAATATTATACAGAGATGGTTTACAATATCTAAAGTAATTGGTGGTGGTACAAGACTAGTACGATGATTTTAAAGTGTTACTTATCTGTATGCGAATGTCCTGGTATAATCCTTGATCCTTCCAGGTTTCAAATTAACAATAATCACAAATCCACAAGGAAATTGAATGTCCACCGATGATTTGTAAAGTTCCAGGCAATATGAATAAATCCAAACAAAGTGTTGTAATAATCCACAGATAAAGTCACAATAGCTCTCCCAATAGAATCTTATATGGCGCTGTACAATTCTTGATATGTCTTATTACAGGTCTCATTACAGTTCTGATTAGCCTTGGACAGCTGGAGTATATATAGCTAAATCCTAATTCAAGAATATTGGAGAACCTTCTACTTCTAGAAATATCTAACTAAAAGCAGTAAACAAATAAACACACATAACTTTCTGGAAATAGATCATTCTAGATCTCTACTTAAAATCAACATGTTTACAAACATATTTGTTTATACATGATTATATTCTAGAAAGTTCTATAACCTAGATTAATGATATGACCTTTATAGGATGTATTGATAAAAAAACTATAGGAGTTATCTCCCTTATCTCATAACTACATGTATTTAGTGTCATACATAACACACCCCTCCTTAAAGAAAAGAAAGTTTTCTTGAAAAGGAAACTTTCTTCAAATATTAAGTCATATTTAAATCCTTGATAAAGCATCAGCCAGAATATTGTCTTTCCCTTTGATATGTTTGATGTCAAGATTGTACTCTTGCAAAGTCAAACTCCACCTGAGAATTCTTTGGTTTTTGTTTTTCATTTTCCCAATGAATGTCAAAGGGTTGTGGTCGGTGAAGACCAACACAGGCACAACTGTAGTGCAGAGATACACATCAAATTGGTTCAAGGCCAAAATCAACGCTAAACATTCTTTCTCAATGGTGGAATAATTTCTCTGGTGTTTGTCAAACTTTTTCGAGAAATAACAAATTGGATGGTCAATTTTTTCAGTACCTTCTTGCATCAAAACAGCACCAACACCTACATCGCTGGCGTCAACAAACAGTTTAAACTGTTTATTAAAATCTGGAGCAGTCAGAACTGGTGAGTTTGATAGTATGGCTTTCAATTTCTCAAAGGCAGACTTACATTCGTCTGACCAGACAAATTTGACATTTTTCTTTAACAAAGCAGTAAGTGGAGCTGCTATAACAGAGAAATTTTGACAAAATTTTCTGTAGTATCCAGCCATACCAAGAAATCTCATCAGCTCTCTCTTGCCTCCAGGAGTTGGAAAATCTATAATTGATTCTACTTTGGCCTGAACAGGTTTAACCTGCCCCTGTCCTACAACATGGCCTAAAAATTCAACAGTTGCATGACAAAATTCGCATTTCAATAAGTTTACAGTCAATTTCATGGTAGTGAGTCTTTCGAAGAATTCACGAATCCCGCGTAGATGGTCTTCCCACGTGTCGTGGTAGTTGATGACGTCATCAATGTATCCATCACAGCCTTCCAGGTCTGATATCACGCTGTTAAGAAGACGTTGAAATGTTGCCGGGGCATTCTTCATACCAAATGGCATAACTTTGTACTGGTACAAACCTTGCGAGGTTACAAATGCCGACACTTCTTTAGCTCTTTCTGTTAATGGCACCTGCCAATATCCTTTCAACAGGTCAAACTTGCTTACGTACTTGGCTTTGCCAACTTTGTCAATACACGAGTCAATCCTTGGAATTGGATAAGAGTCTGTTTTACTGACAGAGTTTACTTTTCTGAAGTCAGTACAGAACCGGTATGTCTTGTCTGGCTTTGGCACCAGAACACATGGAGAGCTCCATTCACTTTTGCTTGGTTCAATAATATCATTGTCCAACATGTATTGAATTTCTTTCTTTAAGTGTTCTTCTTTCAAAGGATTGACACGGTAAGGATGTTGCTTGACAGGTGGCGCATCGCCTACATCCACGTCATGATAGATAGCATCTGTTTTGCCTGGTGTATCCGGAAACAAATGTTTAAACTCAAGTATCAAATCTTTCAGTTCATTGCGTTCCTTTTCTGATAGGTGACACAGTTTCTTGTCCAAGTTCGCGAGCACATCTGAATTCCGTAACTTAACACCACAGTCTAAACCTACATCTTGTACACCACCATCTAAGTCTAATTTACAAATATCAGCTGTACTTTCACTTTGTGATGGTACAGAGGCCAAAGTAGCAATAGGTTGAGAGGTCTTGCTCTCTTCTCTATCTACATATTTCTTAAGCATATTAACATGACATAATTGAGTTTTCTTGCGCCTCCCTGGAGTTTGTACAATGTAGTTAACATCATCGACCTTTTTCTCAACAACATAAGGTCCAAAATATCTAGCTTGCAAAGGCTGACCCGGTATTGGTAATAGAACCAAAATTTTGTCACCTGGATCAAAACTTCTTGCACGGGCATCTTTATCATACCATGTTTTCATTTTGGTTTGAGTAACGGCCAAATTTTCTTTTGCCAGTTCACATGCCCTTGTCAACCTTTGCTTAAAGTTAGACACATACCCTAAGAGATTCACTTTAGAATCTTCGTCCAAAATTTTGTCTTTCAAAATTTTCAAAGGACCACGTACAGTATGTCCAAACACAAGTTCAAAGGGACTGAAGCCAAGAGATTCTTGTACAGATTCTCTAACGCCAAACAACAACATGTGTATACCTTCGTCCCAATCTCTTTTGTTTTCAAAACAATAAGATCTCATCATATTCTTCAATGTCTGATGAAAACGTTCTAAAGCACCCTGAGACTCTGGATGATAAGCACTAGACTTATACTGCTTGATCTGGAGCTGGTACATGACTTGTTGAAAAATACCAGACATGAAATTCGAACCTTGGTCCGATTGGACAGCTTTTGGAAGACCAACCAATGTAAAGAATTTAACCAAAGCCTTGACTATGTTAGGGGCTTTAATATTCCTGAGTGGAATGGCTTCAGGAAAGCGTGTGGAAGCACACATAATAGTTAAAAGATACTCATTCCCAGACTTAGTTTTGGGTAGAGGACCTACACAGTCTATAATGACTCTACTAAATGGTTCCTCAAATGCTGGAATGGGGTGCAAAGGTGCAACAGGGATTTTCTGATTAGGTTTCCCTACCACCTGACAAGTATGACAAGACCTACAAAAATCAGCCACATCCCGTTTCAACTTGGGCCAAAAGAAGTGATCTAAGATCCTGTTATAAGTCTTGGTCACACCAAGATGCCCTGCCATAGGTACGTCATGAGACAAACTTAGAATATCTTGCCTATACCTCGGTGGGACAACTATTTGATTGACAACCTTCCAGTCTTCCTCAGGAGACACATCAGGGGGGCGCCACTTGCGCATCAACACACCTGACTGACGGAAGTAACAAACCGGGACTTTCTCAGCCTCTTCCTCACTCAAAGCCCGATTACACAATAAGGAGATTTCAGGATCTTTCTCCTGTTCTACTATAAGCTCCTCTCTAGACAAAGATGATTTACTCATCATGTCAGACAAAGAAGTACCCTTGTTAGGAACAACTCTATCACTATCAAAGTCTACAGGATTGCTCAAAAGATCACACTTGCTCCCGACATCCTCTATATCATGAGCCAAGAAAGTGTCACCTAACCCTGGACTATAATGATCCTCAACTACTGCAACATCAGAAACCTTCTTACTCATTGAACGAGTTACAGCACAAGAAGGGAAAATACCAGGAAATTCCTGTTGAATAGTCTCAGCATCATCTGTTTTATCTGGAATACTGGACACTAAGGGATCTACCCTAACTTTCTCTCCAGCCAAGTCATTGCCTAAAATGAGCGACACACCCTCTATGGGAAGTTCCGGTCTAACACCAATGGTGACAGGCCCAGTAACCAAATCTGACTTTAAATAAACACAATGGAGAGGCACATTAACAAAACCTAACTCTACACCTTGAAGCAAAACACTACTACCAGATGAGGTCTCCTCAGACAAAGGCACTACGCCATCTAATATCAAAGAATGAGAAGCCCCAGTATCTCGCAAAATCTTCACAGGTTTCAAGTTGGTAATATCACTAGTAAGTGAAACAAAACCTTCAGAAATGAAGGGAGAGTACTTCTCCAAGACACTATCAGACTCTGAGCTCTTAATCTCAACAGACACTTTAGAATCTTCCACAATATCACTAAGTTTCTGACTAGGCTTTGACATAGCTAACACAGAAGGAACTGACTGTTTACGCCTTTGCTCCTTACGCTGGAGAGAATAACATTCAGACATAACATGCCCTACTTTCTTGCAGTAATTACAAACAGGACCAGAAGGAGACCCCACACCTACCCTATCATCTGTTTTAGAAGCAGACTTAGTTTTATCACCTAATTTAGGTTTGTCGTTGGAAGGGCCACTAAAGGTTGGGTTCCTAGGCTGACCAAATTTACTAGTACCTGTGGTACTGTTTTTGTCTTGAGAACTGTTTTTAACAAATGAGCCTTTGTGGGTGAGAGCGTAATCATCAGCCATTGTAGCTGCTTCACTAAGTGTTTCAACTTTTCTCTCATCTAAATGAGTTTTTATGTTTATGTGGACACAACGTTTAAACTCCTCTGTCAACAATAATTGCCTCAATTTACCGAAATCCTCATCAATTTCTTTAGAATCACACCACCTATTAAATAATTGTTCTTTTTCTCTGGCAAATTCTACATGAGTTTGTTCATCTCTCTTTCTCGAGTTTCGAAATTTCTGGCGGTAAGCCTCAGGAACTAACTCATAAGCTTTCAAAATAGCTTTCTTGACTACTTGGTAATTTGAAATCTCATCTACAGATAAAGAAGAATAAATGTCTCTAGCTTTACCAATCAAGACACTCTGAAGAAGCATTGTAAGCTTATCTTCAGGCCATTTCATACTGTCAGCTATTTTCTCAAAATGCAGAAAATACTTGTCAACTTCTTTCTCTTGAAAAGGAGGAACTAACCTAATGTTTCTACTGACATCAAAACCTCTGTTTCCTTGTAAACCCCTAAAAGTTGGATTACTTGAACTGTCTTGAGAAGCTAGTTCTAATTCTTTAATTCTAAGTTCTGTTTCAGCTTGAATTTTTTTCTTCTCTAGCTCTAACATCTGATCTCTCTCTTTTTCTTTTAATTCTTTCTCAATTTCTTTTTCTCTTAACTCTCTTTCTTTGTCTATTTCTTTTTCTCTTAACTCTCTTTCTTTGTCTATTTCTTTTTCTCTTAACTCCTTTTCTATTTCTCTTTCTCTCATTTCTTTCTCTATTTGTTTCAATTTCATTTCATGTTCAAGTTCCATTTGTCTAATTTGGATTTCTGAAGTGACTGTTTCCTCTATACTATCTAATGCACTAGAGTCAAATTTGCCATTGTCAACAAAATATCTTACAATTACATTCCGAATTTCAGCTTTCCTCAAATTAGTTTTGATAGCTAGGCCTAAATGTTTACTTAATAACAATAAATCCTTCTTAGTAACTTGCAAAAGAACATCCAGGGATGGCGCTTTAACAAACTGTTCTACCTGCATAGTAGTCATGTTAATCTAGCTGTTGGTTTCAAATATAAACTCCAAGTTTAAACACAAATTTTGACAATTTCTAAATTAATTTTTCAAAGTTAGATTTCACAAATTAAATATCGATCCCGGACGAGCCCCCAATTCTGTTACATTAACGAATAACAGAAAGGAGAAACCAGCAGCTAAATTCAAAACACAATTTAATTATATATACAATATTATACAGAGATGGTTTACAATATCTAAAGTAATTGGTGGTGGTACAAGACTAGTACGATGATTTAAAGTGTTACTTATCTGTATGCGAATGTCCTGGTATAATCCTTGATCCTTCCAGGTTTCAAATTAACAATAATCACAAATCCACAAGGAAAATTGAATGTCCACCGATGATTTGTAAAGTTCCAGGCAATATGAATAAATCCAAACAAAGTGTTGTAATAATCCACAGATAAAGTCACAATAGCTCTCCCAATAGAATCTTATATGGCGCTGTACAATTCTTGATATGTCTTATTACAGGTCTCATTACAGTTCTGATTAGCCTTGGACAGCTGGAGTATATATAGCTAAATCCTAATTCAAGAATATTGGAGAACCTTCTACTTCTAGAAATATCTAACTAAAAGCAGTAAACAAATAAACACACATAACTTTCTGGAAATAGATCATTCTAGATCTCTACTTAAAATCAACATGTTTACAAACATATTTGATTATACATGATTATATTCTAGAAAGTTCTATAACCTAGATTAATGATATGACCTTTATAGGATGTATTGATAAAAAAAACTATAGGAGTTATCTCCCTTATCTCATAACTACATGTATTTAGTGTCATACATAACACTAAGTGTACGAACATGTGCAAATTTTGTTTGTAAACACTAAGACATGGTATCATATAAGATAACGAATGCCACGTGATAGTTACCAAATGAAAACAAGGACAGAATATTTATTTATAGATCAGGAAGAGAAAGAGAGAACGCTTTCACATCCGAAACACCTGGTTCTAAGCTCATCATACTTTTTCATAGCCGTCCCCAGAAATCCAAGTATCGTCGGAATTCGTTGTGGTTTAACTAGCATGTGCTTTTTCGGAAATGTCACTATGTTCCCACGTGCAAAACCAAGTTCTATGTCTGCTACACGATACTGTAAGATGAATGTAGACTTTATTGTGAAAATAATGTTTTTGAGCTCTCTTTTCTTTTGTTCAGAATGCTTCTTATACATGTTTTATGGCAAAATGAAATGAAAATGAAAAATTACTTCAATAACTGTACAATATATATTTTATAACAATGACCTTCCTATTTATCAAGTCCAATTTTCGTTTGATATTTGATGTACATGTAACAGCAACATTTTACAAGATAATGCTTCTGTTTGGTCATCGCATTAATGTCTTATTTAAACGACTTAAATTAAATAGTATTTCACTACTGTCTATGTATTTTGTTAGAAATGGCGAGCTCCACAAACGATGCTGTCACCATCAACAATGTGGCTGAAGACAGTGACAGTGACAACGAAACTCCAAAGTAAGTTTTAATATTAACAGTACTTATTCTATCAGGGTGATGTAAAGCCATATTAACCAAATCAAAGGTCCAAGCTTTTTATTAGATATGTATGTTTATTAAAAGAACAGCGAAGGCTTTAGGACATCACCTTGAACCTTTGGTTAATGTGACGCCATGATAGTAATATCAGCTTGGTGTTTCTAAAAATGGAAACATCGAGTTGATATGCTAAATATCAGCTTCATATGTAATACATTATGATATGTATACCATATCAGTGAATACAGGTTAGGGTTGGCAGTAGAAATTTTGAGTGCTCATTTCAGACCTTTGATACTATGATACATACAATCGCATTTGGGATTGAGGGCGGTGAATAATAATAATACTACACATATTTCGGAAATCCGACACGGAAGTCAGATAACTGAAAGTGATATTTAATGTAGACATTTGTAATAAAATATATTCAATATATATAAAACATATCTCAACACGAAATATTTTTGAACATGCATTGTCAGCTTGTTAAGGGATTATCTCCGCTATTAACACCAACATATATGATTCAATGATATGCTATTATGACATTATAAAAAAACAGAGGTTAAGCTTCAATCTGTATACGATCTCATGGAGTTCACTGTACTCTACGTAGTCGGCTGGCAGCTATAGCAGATTTATCTCATGACCTTTGTATTGGTTTATTCTACTTTTCGCATGCAGGTCTAGGTTACGGCGACCAACCTATCACTTTCGTTGAATTACCCTGCAGATTAAGGCTACGGTAACCTACTTTTAGTTTCGCTTGATTCACCTGCAGGTATATGGCAACGATGACATACTGTGTACTTTCGTTTTATTTCCCTGCAGGTCTAAGCCACCGTGGCCTACTTTTCACTTTCGTTTTATTTCCCTGCAGGTCTAAGCCACCGTGGCCTACTTTTCACTTTCGTTTTATTCTCCTGCAGGTCGAGGCCACAGTAACCTACTTTTCACTTTTGTTTTATTCATTTCAACAAATTTTATTGACAAAGATGTTACAAGTCAAGTGGATTAAATAACAGGCAAAGCCTATATAAATTCTCTCCAATGGTGGCAAAAGTAATAGCTTAAACTTACATCAATTATAGATATTATTTTTAAGTTTTGAAATGAAATTTTACAACAAATAAAGGGAGATAACTCTTTTGCATACTCCATTCACACATCACACATAATATAAATACAGCTATTATTTTATTACAAGAACATGTTATATTACTAATTAAACCACATGTTACTCAGATATTGACAGACAATGGCCAACAGTCCATGTGTAAATACTGTTAACTTGAAAATAATTGAAAATATACATGTATATACTTTTAATAGAATATGTGTATGCTGTATATAGAATAAAACAAAGTAACAGTATTAAAACAACCATGCTCAACAAAATAATCCAAGTATATCTTTGTCAGAGGATAATTAGAGTAAAATATATACAATGTTATTCAAATGTTATATAGTGAACATTGCACATGCTACTCAGATATTGACAGACAATGGCCAACAGTCCATGTGTATATATATACACTTGTCATTGTGCATTCTTTAAATTTCAAAAGCTTATTTAAATCATATAGAGATTAAAACAAGCTCAAGATGTATCATCAGATAAATGGTCAGTATATAGGTGGGAATTAAGATTACTACACAAATTTCTTTTGTTTTATTCCCCTGCAGGTCCAGGCCACAGTGGCTTAAATTTAATTTTTACGTTCTTTTCCCCTGCAGATATAAGCGACGATGAACTACTTTTCACTTTCATTTGATTTCCCTGCAGGTCTAAGCCACCGTGGCCTACTTTTCACTTTTGTTTTATCTCCCTGCAATTCTAGACCACGACGACCTACTTTTCACTTTCGTTTTATTCCCCTGCAGGTCGAGGCCACAGTAACCTACTTTTCACTTTTGTTTTATTCCCCTGCAGGTCCAGGTCACAGTGGCTTAAATTTAATTTTTACGTTCCTTTCCCCTGCAGATATAAGCGACGATGAACTACTTTTCACTTTCATTTTATTCCCCCGCAGGTCGAGGCCACGGTGACCTACTTTTCACTTTCGTTTTCCCCCTGCAGGTCTAGGCCACGACGACCTACTTTTCACTTTGGTTTTAATTTACCCACAGGTTTAGACCACGACGACCCAAGATGCTGGCAGTGGCTGCTATTGACTTTGGAACTACGTTTTCCGGAGTGGCCTACTCTTTTGTTGGAGATTACCAGCGTACGCCACTTCAGATGGAGGCCAAAGTTTGGCAGAGCACCAAAGGAGCGGGTGTGATGTCACATAAAACTCCGACATGTCTTCTACTCAACTCTAATAAGACGTTTGAGGCATTTGGGTATGAAGCACAAGACTTGTATGCGGAACTGGCTGAGGATAATTCTCACTATGGTTATCGATACTTCAAAAATTTCAAGATGCTTCTTGATACTGAGGAGGCAAGTTGTTCAACTATTACAATTTAATTTTAGTGGCAGCATTTTACAACGTCATATTTTTCAATGAATCTATATCATTGACTCCAATCCCTCTAACAAATTTAAATTTCCTTTACTTAGAAAATAGCATTGCTGTGCCATGTGATAGCGGTTATGCATTTTGTGGATCCAGGGCCAAACAGTACTTCAGTACATTGCATGTATATCAAATTATTAATGCATCCTCCGACAAAATGAAATGCACACGAGTTTCGAACCTTAGGCCACTGTCTCTGAAACAAACTTTAAGTTAGGCTAGTCTATAACTATAATGTATCTTCTTCCTGCCAATATACTAGAGTATTGCTATACACAGTCAAAAGAAGGTTTTGTCGAAACATTTTGGTTCGTCTTTCTTGGACCTTTTGGACAACCCGTACCAATTAATTATTAATACACTGTAATTAAAAAAAAATAGTCTATTTTCAGTAACATACATATGTACGAACTAAACAATTGTTTCATATTGTTGATGAATTGTAGAAAAAAAATACACGATACGTAATAATATTGTGATTTTTTTTTGTTCCTAAACAGGGCATTAAGAGGGATATTGAAATCAAAGACGAACAAGGCAACCCACTCCCTGCTATGTTGGTGTTCTCGGAATGCATCAGATACCTCCGAGATGAAACTATGAAAATACTAAAAACAAAAGGAGATCTTGTACAAGCAGACGAGTTACGGTGGGTCATCACTGTACCTGCTATATGGGGTGATTCTGCCAAACAGTTTATGAGAGAGGCGGCTGAACAGGTAGGAGATGAAGTTCTACGTCCCCGACGGGTTTGAATTCAATCCCCCAAATTATTACCTGATACTGTATAGGTGTTTTCAATAAGCAGTTTCATAGACCGTGTAATCATGTGATTGATGAACCGAATACTGAATTACATGCCAGTAATTTCATACAAATGTTCTTTGACGTTGTAGGCCGGAATAGAGAGACACCAGTTGGTAATTGCATTGGAGCCAGAAGCTGCGTCAATCTACACGAAGGAGAAGCTGTCACAGCGGAAAACCAAGGAGGATGGTTCTACGTACCTTGCGCCTTATGATCCAGGAACTAAATATATGGTTGTAGATCTAGGAGGTACTATTAAAACGCACTTATTATTTTGATCAGGATTTGACCTTATTTTTCAATATATTGTATACTTTTGATTTTGTTTCGTTACCACGTAGATATATTTTGTTGCCTTTAATCTATGATTTCCTAACACTAATTTTGAGTTTATTGTTGTTGTTCTTGTGAGTAGGAATCGAGTGTTAGTCATTTATTTTTCGAAAAAATACACGTGTTTGTTGAAAGAAAACTTCACAAATAAATGACAAAGCAAGTGTTTATACACACACATTCTCTTAATCCTAGAGTAATTTTCAAAAAAAAAAGAATAATTCAACTTACTTGTACTTTGTTTGAATACTCGTATGCTTTTCGATCCTCACCTATAACCCACACTATTTTCTTTTCTCTATAGGTTTGTGATTTGTTTACATCTATACGTACATGCCCTTGACATCTTTGTATGTTGTAAATACGTTGAATAATTGCAAACAATTATTGTTTTGTGTGGTTGGTTACAGGCGGTACTGTTGACATCACCATCCGACAAGTACTGGAGGACCGGAGTCTGAGGGAAGTACATCAAGCCACGGGTGGTGCGTGGGGTGGGATGAAAGTCAACGACCAACTGCTCGAGTTCATTTCCTGCATTGTCGGCGAGAACGTCCTGGCGGAACTCCGTCTCAATTACAAGTCCGATTACCTTGAACTGGAAAGATCAATCGAGATGAAGAAGCGCTACTTAGAAGGCGACCGATCTGGTAGAATAATGTTTCCACTTCCAGTAGCTTTATCGGAAGTGTATGAAGAGTTGAATAACTCTAATAAAATGACCAACAAACTAGTGTTTGAAACTGATTATGCTGGAAAAGTAGATATAAAAAGGAAGCATTTACGCGTAAGCAAAGACATTATCGAAGGATGTTTCAGACCAGTCGTGGAACGCATTGTATCGCATCTCAGGGAACTCCTACTTCTTCCACAAGCGTCAGATTTGAAAGACATCATTTTAGTGGGAGGTTTTGCAGATTCAAACATTATCAAAAAGACAATTACGGAAACGTTTTCTGCGAAATGTGTTGTGATCCCAGATGATGCGGGCTTGGCTGTACTTAAAGGTGCTGTTTTGTATGGTCATAATCCAAATATCGTTAGAGAACGAATATCGAAATATACATATGGCACTAGAGCCTACAGATACTTTATGGAAGGTTTTGATCCTATGGAAAAACAACGGGTCATCGAAGGTCAAACTTACTGTGGGGATTGCTTTGGTAAGATTGCTGAGGTGGGGATGTCCTATATGCTTGGGGACGGTCAAGACATCGAGCTCAGTCCAGTCTACGGGGACCTCGCAAGAATGTGCGTTGACATTTACAAATCTACCGATCCCGACCCTGTCTACGTGACGGACAAAGGGTGTTCATATCTCGGAAGGATCACAGTAAATATGCCTGATAAAGCACAAGGACGTAAAAGAACTGCCACTGTCAGAATTACATTCGGAGACACTGAATTGGTCTGTGAAGGTATAGACGCAGCAACCGGAAAGACAACAAGGGAGGTACTGGATACTCTCAGTAGCCGAGATCAAGTTGTTACACCAAGAACAAAACAAAATTAGCTTTGCATAGAATCTGTCTATGGTAAAGCATTCAAATAAATCCTGTCCAACTACTGCCGATTTCTTTTGATAACGTATTCACTTATACGAGGAGGAATCACTTTTTACGAGGGATCGCTATTTTACACAATTTCAGGAATGTTCGGTTATGTTTTGGGATTTTTCCTTAATTCGAGATAACTTGTTATAAAATATCTGCGCCACGGAACATTATATTTATCCAAGAACATTTTCCAGTAGTCATTTCGTAAAAGGCCTAGCGGTTTTCACGTCAAGTCCAGAAACGTTTGTTAAGTTGAAACAGTTGGAGAATTATCGCATTTTAAAATGGAAAAAGCAACAGAATTTCAGTTGGTGGTGGTATCTGAATTGCTTTGCCTTTGACAAGGTCGTTAGAAAATTACACTACATGTACTTTTGGTTTGACCACAACTAATACATGGTTTGAAAGCTTCTGCTAGAACACTGACAAGAAGACTCTCGGTTTGATCTGCTGCATCATTGACATAGAAATTTCAGCTTAATGTAACACTTATATTGGAATCATCCTCTGAAGCATCTAAGAATTCGTGGTTATGACTGCTAGGACATTGACATGAAAGCTCTTGTTTTTATTATATCCTGACGTACCGTCGTTACCCACATTAATCAGCTTACGGTCCTATATACGGAGTTTTGTGGGCTTCCGAGGGTGCTCCTGACGCACCACTGACATGTAAACTCGGTTTGTTCTATTGGGGCTCTGACATTCAACCATGGAAACTCTTTTTGTGACCTACTGAAGCACTGATATAACAACTTTTCTGACGGAACATTATCGGTGTACGTCTTAATAGCACTGGTGTAGACGATATGGAGAGATGGCGCTCACATCACAACGAAAAAAAACCCATCAGGTGTCTTATACAAAGTGAAGTTTCTCCATATTATAGCTAGATGATTAAACAGAGATCACAAACATCTACTCCTCTGTCTGCAATATGTTCGCGCTATGTTTCATTGAGCTGTAAATCAATTGAATGGATTTTAGCTTATTTATGACTTTTTCTTATGGTTGCCAAAATATAGCATTGTATGTAAAAAATCGGATCCTTCTATTTCTTAATGTATACAAATTATAATAAAGGGATAATAGAGGCACGTGATCAGTGTACCTGTTTCTGTGATAAACTTTCCGAATTTTACACTGAACATTGAGCTTTTTTTTATGTTATTACAATTGATCAGTTTCATCACTTTCGTTTTAGCTTCCAGAGACTAGTATTTATTGTTGGATCCCGAGTCATAACCAAAAATGTAGAGACAGAGCGCCAACAAATTCTATTGGCGTATAAGACATCTTCAGTCATAAACAGTTCAAGCTTTAGATAATAGCGACATCCTTATTAACTTTTTTTGCCAATGATACATCCAACACAGAAATTTGGCTCTCTTTACAATTGATCAGGCTCCGCATGACTGCATGCGTAATATGCTTATAATATTAGCATCTATGATTATGGACTAAATTGTAAATATCTCTTTATTCAGTAACCTTTGAAAATATGTAAAAAAAATCATTAACCCACCATAATGAAACGAGAATATTAAGTGAGCAAGCCACAGGTTTACGGCGCGCAAAAAATTAATACAGAAAGGTTGTTTACTTAGCCTTTTATCCCATTTCCAGAAAATGGGGATATTTATCTTTAAAATGCTCTGAACATCACAAAAATCATCCGATCTGGATATTTGTTAGCTTATATTGAAGACAATTCCTTACTGGTCACTATGGTATATGATATGATGGGATTATGGGATTATGGGCGAATTTTATTTCATATCGAAAGTTGAATTCCGAGGATTCGTGCAAAAATCGTTAGTCAGTAAAGTACATGCTACATCCCCAGGTCATGATTCCCCATTTACCACAGACCGAATAAAATTGCCATCCATTCAACGAATGCATCCCTGAAATGCAGATCCTCAATATAAATCCACTAACTTGCATATTTGTATTCCTTAGCGATCCCCACGCTCCATTTATTGTCATGCATAACAGATTATCACCGAACTTGACCATTTTTGTCTGTCTAACCGATTTGATACAAGTTCTCTGATTGACACCGAGGCGCGAGTGGACCAATCAGAAGATTCTCACGTTTAATGTGTCAATATTATTGGCACACAACAAGATTAATTGTCGTATGTCTGGACATCAGCCTTTGTTACGTTTGTTACCATTCTTTTGACACCACGATGAGCTATATGCTAGTTGTGGTGCGTTTTGATTATGTACATTTATAACTTGTGGTTAGGTAGCGTCAAATCAACTAGGATATTTGAATGAATCGTTGGCAAATGGCTGTTAAGACAAAATTTAAAACAGTCTAGGGTAGGTGAATTTACTGCAGTATTTGAAAGCGAGTTCATATTATTAATTGTTCTTCTGACAAAAGTAGCCTGTGTTAGTCTGGTCCTGCTTTATTTCTTTTATTCTTTTATAAGTTACTGCTGCTACCTCTAGGGTGTGTGAGTGTGGATGTGGATAGTGAGCATAACTTATTCTTGTCTACGAAATCAATATCATATCGTTCTCATACTCGTGTATTCCAAGATCGACAAACCAAGTTTTATTTATCCTTTTGGGTAGGTTAGATATTGTTGACATGTAACTCTCTAAGAGGTTCTGCTTTGCACATTTTCGATAATTATCTGGTCTTTTTTCATACTTTGGTAGCATAATTCAACTATAGGTATTACACGAAACCTATATATAGAGACAAAAACAACACCATTCATGTATGTAAATGTTCTGAAAAGGAGGCCAAGATTTCTGTCTGCTGTTTAACTGCTTGATTGACATGTTCACTAGAGTTGGATTTTTCATCAAATACTACACCTATTTTTTCGTTTTTGTCCAATCTACAACATTGCCATTGTCGGATAATAGTTGTTATTAATGTGAATAATGACTGCCAGCTTTTCGTAGAAGCTTCCCGCTAATTCATTTGTCTCGGCCTTCAACGATTCTGATATAAATACCTTTATAAATTATAAATATCTTTGATCAGAGCTAACACTGGACTCATACGTTCAAATCGTGGTTTCTCCTTCCATCGTTAGACTTTCCTAAAATAGGGTTCGTCTGTTATCTACATTATCATTTTCCATTCTAGGGGTGCACTCAGCTGCTCCGTTAGAATTCTCTTTGTTTGTTAGAGCTAATTATCGTTTCCTTGACCGTCTATTCTTCTTCTATTCTCTGAGTAAGAGTTAAATCTTTCACGATAATAACTGATGACAGCGGTGAAGAGCGTTTTGATTTTATGAATTGGCGCTTTACAGAAGTTTCTTTCTTTACTGTTAACGACTCCTTTCAGTGGTTGTATTTGACCTGGCCTATACTTGTCTGATCTGAAGGTTTTAATATCAAAATTAAGCATGTCTGCCGCATCAGTTTTAAACTCAGTGATGCAAATCATATCACACTTCATATGTATTCAATGAATTTTGGGACTTTTTATCCATTAAAGGACGGCACTGCCTCCGCCGGTTCCTAGACGGTTTTGACAGAAGTGTTCTTGTCAGCTAAGTCTCTGAACACAAGGTATCATGTAATCAATGGGGTTTAGCCGTTGGAGTCAGTTATAAATGCCGTGTACAAGATCAGATATTCTATTTAGTTATCATGATAACATCCCCCCTCCCCAACATCGTTTCTCTAGTCTCTGATATATCAGAACTACATAGAAATATTTATTCCGACCAGAAACATTGCAACATAGAATTGCCGGTAATTATTGGAAACAAGTCGTACTGTAATATCGTAAAATAAAGATTAAGTGTTTTATAAATACTTTTTTGCACTGATGAACGTGCTGGCGAATCCTCGCAGTTGGGTTAAAATATAAACATTTTTTTATATTTTTTTTAATGATAGTATGGATATACATGAATAAACATGAACAGATTTCCTGATACATACATGTATATGTATATACGACACGTTTGAACTCCTCGTACAGTATATGGATTTGACGTTGCAAAGCATTGGAAATATCGCGAGAAATCAATTATACAAGGTAAAAGTTGGCATTAAAATTACACTTGGTTAAAGGCAAAATTATATTTTTATCTCATTTTAAGTTGGATTGGACTGGCTTAATTAATTGCCGAATTTATGAGGCCGTGGAGAGGATAATAGGAGTTGAACTTAATGTATTTGTTTACTTCGAAAACTGTATATTTATCTGGATGAAATTTGTGTTTGTTTACTTCGAAAACTGTATATTTATCTGGATGAAATTAGTGTGTTTGTTTACTTCGAAAAACTGTATATTACTTCGAAAACTGTATATTTATCTGGATGAAATTAATGTGTTTGTTTACTTCGAAAACTGTATATTTATCTGGATGAAATTTGTGTGTTTGTTTACTTCGAAAACTGTATATTTATCTGGATGAAATTTGTGTGTTTGTTTACTTCGAAAACTGTATATTTATCTGGATGAAATTTGTGTGTTTGTTTACTTCGAAAACTGTATATTTATCTGGATGAAATTTGTGTGTTTGTTTACTTCGAAAACTGTATATTTATCTGGATGAAATTTGTGTGTTTGTTTACTTCGAAAACTGTGTATATTTATCTGGATGAAATTTGTGTTTTGTTTACTTCGAAAACTGTATATTTATCTGGATGAAATTTGTGTGTTTGTTTACTTCGAAAACTGTATATTTATCTGGATGAAATTTTGTGTGTTTGTTTACTTCGAAAACTGTATATTTATCTGGATGAAATTTGTGTGTTTGTTTACTTCGAAAACTGTATATTTATCTGGATGAAATTATGTGTGTGTTTTTTACTTCGAAAATGTATATTATATTGTTTATCTGGATGAAATTTTTGTGTGTTTTTACTTCGAAAACTGTATATTTATCTGGATGAAATTTGTGTGTTTGTTTACTTCGAAAACTGTATATTTATTATTTGAAATTTGTGTGTTTGTTTACTTCGAAAACTGTATATTTATCTGGATGAAATTTGTGTGTTTGTTTACTTCGAAAACTGTATATTTATCTGGATGAAATTTGTGTGTTTGTTTACTTCGAAAACTGTATATTTATCTGGATGAAATTTGTGTGTTTGTTTACTTCGAAAACTTATATTATTGTTTGACTTCGAATAATTATTGATGAAATTGTGTTTGTTTACTTCGAAAACTGTATATTTATCTGGATGAAATTTGTGTGTTTGTTTACTTCGAAAACTGTATATTTATCTGGATGAAATTTGTGTGTTTGTTTACTTCGAAAACTGTATATTTATCTGGATGAAATTTGTGTGTTTGTTTACTTCGAAAACTGTATATTTATCTGGATGAAATTTGTGTGTTTGTTTACTTCGAAAACTGTATATTTATCTGGATGAAATTTGTGTGTGTTTGTTTTACTTCGAAAACTGTATATTTATCTGGATGAAATTTGTGTGTTTGTTTACTTCGAAAACTGTATATTTATCTGGATGAAATTTGTGTGTTTGTTTACTTCGAAAACTGTATATTTATCTGGATGAAATTTGTGTGTTTGTTTACTTCGAAAACTGTATATTTATCTGGATGAAATTTGTGTGTTTGTTTACTTCGAAAACTGTATATTTATCTGGATGAAATTTGTGTGTTTGTTTACTTCGAAAACTGTATATTTATCTGGATGAAATTTGTGTGTTTGTTTACTTTGAGAACTGTATATGTTTACTTTGAGAACTGTATATTTATCTGGATGAAATTTGTGTTTGTTTACTTCGAAAACTGTATATTTATCTGGATGAAATTTGTGTGTTTGTTTACTTCGAAAACTGTATATTTATCTGGATGAAATTTGTGTGTTTGTTTACTTCGAAACTGTTATTTATCTGGATGAAATTTGTGTGTTTGTTTACTTCGAAAACTGTATATTTATCTGGATGAAATTTGTGTGTTTGTTTACTTCGAAAACTGTATATTTATCTGGATGAAATTTGTGTGTTTGTTTACTTCGAAAACTGTATATTTATCTGGATGAAATTTGTGTGTTTGTTTACTTCGAAAACTGTATATATTTATCTGGATGAAATTTGTGTGTTTGTTTACTTCGAAAACTGTATATTTATCTGGATGAAATTTGTGTGTTTGTTTACTTCGAAAACTGTATATTTATCTGGATGAAATTTGTGTGTTTGTTTACTTCGAAAAACTGTATATTTATCTGGATGAAATTTGTGTGTTTGTTTACTTCGAAAACTGTATATTTATCTGGATGAAATTTGTGTGTTTGTTTACTTCGAAAACTGTATATTTATCTGGATGAAATTTGTGTGTTTGTTTACTTCGAAAACTGTATATTTATCTGGATGAAATTTGTGTTTGTTTACTTCGAAAACTGTATATTTATCTGGATGAAATTTGTGTGTTTGTTTACTTCGAAAACTGTATATTTATCTGGATGAAATTTGTGTGTTTGTTTACTTCGAAAACTGTATATTTATCTGGATGAAATTTGTGTGTTTGTTTACTTCGAAAACTGTATATTTATCTGGATGAAATTTGTGTGTTTGTTTACTTCGAAAACTGTATATTTTATCTGGATGAAATTTGTGTGTTTGTTTACTTCGAAAACTGTATATTTATCTGGATGAAATTTGTGTGTTTGTTTACTTCGAAAACTGTATATTTATTCTGGATGAAATTTGTGTGTTTGTTTACTTCGAAAACTGTATATTTATCTGGATGAAATTTGTGTGTTTGTTTACTTCGAAAACTGTATATTTATCTGGATGAAATTTGTGTTTGTTTACTTCGAAAACTGTATATTTATCTGGATGAAATTTGTGTGTTTGTTTACTTCGAAAACTGTATATTTATCTGGATGAAATTTGTGTGTTTGTTTACTTCGAAAACTGTATATTTATCTGGATGAAATTTGTGTGTTTGTTTACTTCGAAAACTGTATATTTATCTGGATGAATTTTGTGTTTGTTTACTTCGAAAACTGTATATTTATCTGGATGAAATTTGTGTGTTTGTTTACTTCAAAACTGTATATTTATCTGGATGAAATTTGTGTGTTTGTTTACTTCGAAAACTGTATATTTATCTGATGAAATTTGTGTGTTTGTTTACTTCGAAAACTGTATATTTATCTGGATGAATTGATTTGTGTGTTTGTTTACTTCGAAAACTGTATATTTATCTGGATGAAATTTGTGTGTTTGTTTACTTCGAAAACTGTATATTTATCTGGATGAAATTTGTGTGTTTGTTTACTTCGAAAACTGTATATTTATCTGGATGAAATTTGTGTGTTTGTTTACTTCGAAAACTGTATATTTATCTGGATGAAATTTGTGTGTTTGTTTACTTTGAGAACTGTATATTTATCTCGATGAAATTTGTGTGTTTGTTTACTTTGAGAACTGTATATTTATCTGGATGAAATTTGTGTGTTTGTTTACTTCGAAAACTGTATATTTATCTGGATGAAATTTGTGTGTTTGTTTACTTTGAGAACTGTATATGTTTACTTTGAGAACTGTATATTTATCTGGATGAAATTTGTGTTTGTTTACTTCGAAAACTGTATATTTATCTGGATGAAATTCCATGTGCCAATAATTTTCCACATGATGTTCATGGTGTCAAAACCTTTTTTTTTCTTTTTTTTTTCTTTTTTTTTCTGAATAGATAATTGATTTCCCTACGTACATGTATTATATTTCTGGTATACACGTGAAAACTGTTCACAACACGTCATAATATTTTTTTCCAACTGAATTTTCTATTCCACGTACATGGATGTCATTTACAATGGTTGCCGTGTGGATTGATGACGTCATTGTCTAGCACGTGTGAACTGCTTTTCCTTACCCTTGAAGACTAAGAGGGTCATTCTTTACCTTGAGGGTAGAACGGATACATCTCTAGCCGAGGAGGAGATTCACGAACCCGAGGCTTTCCGAGGGTAAAACTGTCTTGAATCTCCTCCAATGGTGGATATTTCCATGTTATACTCTCTAGGTAAATGACTTTTTTCCCAAACGTAAAAAACAACAAATACGTGAATTAAAAACAAAGTGAAGAAAAATATTCATTTACTAACTGTATCAAACTGGAGAATATTGCATTACATTTTGTCAAAGCATTTGTTAGACTCGTTGCACACTGACAAACAAGAGTCTATCAAAATCAGTTCAGATATTCAAAGTAAAATAAATATAATAGCACATTTTGCATCAACACCTTTTACAGGGTAAACATCAATGAAATATGTGAAGGAAGGTGAACTAAGTTAAGTACGCGCGTGAAGCACGAGCTCGAGGTCAAAGGTAAAATGGACTATCTTATTGGTCGGCAAAGTTTAGTGTTTATTTGCATATACCATGTTACAACTTCGGGTTTATCACGCGAATAAGTTTTACGCGTGCAGGCTTTCTTGTCCTCACCGAAAGTGCAGATATTTCTGTATGATGGGGTAGAATAATAGAATTTTTCACTACCTAGAGGGTGTGACAACGAAATCACAACCCGAGGGGTAATTCATGAACGTCTAACCCGAGGCTTGGACATTCAGGAATTGCCCCGAGGGTTGTGATTTCGTTGTCATACCCTCATAGATAGGGAATGATTATTTTTCTCCCATATACAAAAGAAAAAGTAGAGATAATATCCTTAAAGGAAGCATTTTCACGGTGACATGAACATGGTTCCGTCTTCTGCATGTCAATATTTATGACGTCGTCGACAATGCAAGCCACGGACACACCGCATGGAGTCATGACGTCACGTAATTATCTTCAGGTTCAAAAGGCGAGTGCACGCAATCTGTCATACCCTAGGAGCAATCTCTCCAAGGGTGCATTGCGGTTACTTGTTCATGCTTCTGTTTAGGCTATTATCTCTTCTTTTCCTTTTGTATATGGGAGAAAAAGAATCATTCTCTACGGTGTCTTCCAGTCTAGCCAACTTTTGGGATTTTAGGTGAGAAACAGGTAGGGTAAAAGGTTGGCCAGGGTGGAATAGGTGTGTTTTACTAAAACAACACAAGTTCTACTAGCACAACACTGACAGCACAGGTAAATCCCAGTTTAAGAATGATACACTTTTGGTTTATGTTGGTTTGTAATGAAATAAATTGTACATGCATAAACTGTAGTATTAACTTCATGAAACAGAACAAATGCTATTCAAATGGATCATGCTGATCAAAAATATTTTTATCAGAAAATTTGTGAACCACATATTAACTATTTTTAAAGAACGAAGTTAAACAAAAACCGTTACCAACTGTATTATACATTGGACCTCTTGTCACACATTTAGTGTGTCTGAGTGAGATATAGATAGAAACATTTATCATTATACAGAAATATTATAATCTGTCAATAAAATACGATTGAATTGAAATATAAGGATTGAATCTTGCTTTTGTCGATTTCATGGGGTGATGAATTGAGTTCCCTTTGAAACAAATTGAATATGAACTGCTCATTTGAGTCAGTTCGTTCAACTTGTTTGAAGATGAACTCATTTCAGCACCCCATGAAATTTACCAAAGTAACATTCGCCATTTTTCTTACCAAAGTAACATTCGCCATTTTTCTTACCAAAGTAACATTCGCCATTTCTCCCATGAATATCAAACATTTCCATCAGAATATCACTGTTCAATTATTTGGTCCATCAGGGTGTTGTCCTGCGCACATTGTCAAATTAAAGGTCCATTATAAATGTACATGTAATTGATATACATACCCATTTTTGAGACATTACTATTTACGATTTCAACATTTGAAAGTTGTGCATTGTTTTCTCATTTATGCACACAATACATATGGTATACCCAGAGTTTAATTGAATTTACAAAGAATAGGTTACCTTTCTTTTGATATGAATCAATTTCATATTAAGTATATTTTCAAAACTAATCAAAGCAATTTCAATCTCAGAATACCAGAACTCTTAGTGGGTTTTTTACAGTCGTAAAAGAGTCGAATAGAAAAAGAGGAAAAGTGTTCCATCTTGTATCAATTAAGATGAAGAACCTTGTAGTTTAGCTACGCTGAAAGGTATATTATAATATTAAGTATCACCAGTATCTTGCGACGCGTCATTGCTGTACATGTATTATGTTTGTTTCCTCATTCCAATAAGTTGTAAAAAGATAAAAATAAGTACATTATGTAAATATAGTATTGTGAACAGTAGAATCAAATATCAAAATAAATATAGATAAGTGACTACTTTTAACTTGAACATTATTAATTACCGCATGGTCACTCAGGTATGACCAAGTCTGACCAAGGTGTGAAAACAGGAAAGTTGGCCAGACTGGAATGATGTTCACTTAAAAAGTTGGCTAGACTGGAATGAACCTTCTCTACCTATGAGGGTGTGACAACAAAATCACAACCCTCGGGGCAATTTCTGAATGTCCAACCATCGGCAAGCCTCGGGTTGAACGTTCATAAATTACCCCTCGGGTTGTGATTTTGTTGTCACACCCTCTAGGCAGGGAAAATTTTTATTAATCTGTCATGGCTAAAACCGGTGACACATCAGTGAATGGTGTGAGAAAGAGAAATATTTGTCCTAGTTACTACACGATAACCCTGTCAAATATAGGAGAAAATCAAACCATAACATGTAGCCAAACAAGAGTTAGAAAAACAGATTTCAAGCTTCTCGAACCATCATCCTAGATGTTTTCAGTGGTATACCTATATCATTGCTAGGGAAATAATTCCAAAGCATTGATCTGACGTCCGTCTGCCCGGTGTATGTCTTGTAGGGGCCGTTCAGGTTAGAATTGAGGCAGTCGTGGTGCCACCAGGCGCCCTCATATACCACTGCGCAGTTATATTCCTGACTGTCATGATCTCTATCGGAGGTTGTGAAGCCGTAGCCGTTGTGGTAACTTAAGGAATCAGCTGTGAAAGACAAAGACTTATATATCTTATTTACTTTAGAAATAATTAGATGTTCGGGCACATTTGTTTTTTGGTTATATATTCCATATTCCTATATAATAAGGTTAAGGGTCATCCGGACAACTACACAGATAAAATAGAACTAATTGCATTCCGAGTACTGCTGAATTTGAACTGACCAGGCTGTAACTGGATGATATCACCAATATATAATTGTAACATCAAATACCTTTGTATTTGATTTTTCAACTTCAACATCAATACTATCTCCAGATACTAAAAGACCAAACATTATAAAGCATTTTGCAGTATCTTGTTAAGAAGAAGGCGCCTTTTAGTCTCCATAGCTTACATCGTTGACAATAAAAAAGCAGCATCGCCTTATCATTAAAATCGTGATAACCTTTCCCGATATAAATACGTTATTTATCGAGCCAGTATAATACTTACTAATGTTACCAGATTTACCCTGTACGTTGAGTCTGTAATTTTCAGCTTCACTGGCTACCTGAAAGGTCGTGTACTGAGCATACCCATTTGTTCCGTCCCAACTTTCTAGTTCCACTCGGAGAACTCTCGGGTTAAGCGTCAGAAGCCAAATCTTCTCATTACCTTTAGTAGAGAAGAAATTAGCTTCACATACATAACGTTTTTCATGTTGCAAAAAAAAAAAAAAAATAAGATTAGTTTTTTTTCCTTTTGACTGATATATCCCACATACGTCAGATAATGTTCTTGGATCTTATATCAATATGTTTAGACAGTAGTTCTAACCTAGCCAGAAATTTCCTGAGAGATCCCCGAAACCATTCTTGTAATCTGCCCAATTCCGATTGAAACCAACATCTCCACTTGTCCGTCGTTGAATCACCTGAGTAGAATTTATAAACATACAATGTTATATTTGTAATTTTCAAAAATCATACATGAAAATTAAAACTGCAGTAGAAGTCAAATAATAATAAATTGCTTTAAACATTAACCAACTATCTCACTACGCATCAAGCGAACCTTTGATTATTCCACATTACATAAAATAAATGTTTTAAAATCAATAAAGCTGGTAATATTCGTCGATTCAACTGGTTTTTCTTTCTTAAATACCGAAAACGTTTTTGTTACTGTTACGGTGTTAAGTTGTATGCCACGGGTATCATTTTCTTGTATTGAGTTTAACTTTCATTTCTGTAATGAAATTGTAACGTGGGACTAGCGAGATCAGTCTCCAATTAGGGATACGAAAACATAATTAGCGTGTAAAGAAACAACATAGAGATAAAATATGATAAAAGTATGATCACTTTGTCAAGATATTTACAACTTGTTCACCACACATTAACACAATTAACATTGCCTCAGCATACCTCCTTCCGTCCACTCCCAAACACATCTCTCTTTCAGTCATACATCAATAGCATGTCTGCGCAGCCGTGTGGTGTCTGAATGATATGTTGGTGACGTTACACATGAATGTCGGGAAAATAATCCCTTACACAATTAACGATCCGGTGGCCATCAAGTTCAAGTAATCTTTATTTAAAGTGGGTACAATATTTTACAACAAAAGTGTATAAGGGTTTTACAACCGCCTTTATGTCAAAGATATAAAAAAAAAATATAACAATACATTGTACTTCTCCAACTAAAGGGAGGTAATTCAAGTGTTTGAGAAAAAATACAACAGTACTCTGTACAAGTTGCTACAATGGTATTTCTTTATCACATTACAATTGTATTTTCACAAATAACAGAACTTCAACAGTTTGTGTCATTCCAAAACGAAATAAAGTTCTTGTTTGAAAATAGATTAAGCTTACATAATATATTTGAAGTTTGTCAGTGTTTGCTTTTTTTAAATTTCAATATACTTTATATTAGTCTGGTTCCCTGCTGCGAATGCTCCGAAAGCTCTGCGCTATTCTTAAAGGAAACCAGACTAACTTTATATAAGTCAAATCAACTTTGTTGTTCATGCTATTTGATGCACTAGCTGCAACCAATCTCTTCTTATACCGAATGGCGATAATCAGAATGCCAAATATTTCCCTGAAGAATTTCTACTTATTTAATTTCGTACATCGTGATATCACGTGACTTCCTAATAAATATCATAAGTCTACAAAGTCATGATACTTTAAGTTTGTTTCATACTTACAATCCACGGACCACCCTCTGTGTCCATATCAATGTATACTTGGATTTGTCCACCATTTATATCATAGTCATACACACCGGATGCTGGAATAAAGATATTAAATAGCCTTTTGTATTAAAATCATATTTCACGTAATCATAAAAGTGCTCAAACGCGAATTCAAATGTTTCGTGAATAATTTTATTAGAATGTAATTATAGAAGATGAATATACAATGTACTTTTATTGGGTGAAATACTGGTTTGTCTCTCATACTTATGGGTGTAATACTGATGTATATGATGCAATATGCACGTGACATCTATGGCTGTATGACATGGCTACTCATGCAATTTAGCCTAGTGACATCACTGCTTGAGCAAAATTACTATTTTCTTGGTAAAAATTAACATTTTTGTTTTCAGACACTAGACTGGTTCAACTACAAAACAATAGGATTTGCGTTTGAAATAACATGTGCTATTTTCATAAATGGATAATAAAAGCTAGTCACGGTTTTCTTCGAACTTTTTGAAAATGGCGAGGTATCATAACTGTAAAATTGTGATAAAACGTCGAGGTATGAGAGAATATACTCCTTCATACCTCCTTCATACGTAGAAATGAATATTCTACCCCAGGAATCACGAATTGTTGTAAAATCGGGCTTTAAAACAGTATTTGTGATCCCGAGGGAAGAATTCCCCTGTCCGTTCTATCCACATATAAAAGAGTTTTACAAAACAGTCTTTACAATACATTTTTACTAACAGATACACGAAATATGTTGGTTTACAGTGACATTTTGTTACTGTTTAAAAGCTGCCATAAAAAAGAATAACTCCAAGAATGAAATTGCACTCTGAATATTTGATCCAAGATTAACCTTTCAGCCTACAAAAGTTCTCAGAGGACGACCATAATGTAAGTAATTGCGATCTAGAGATATCCCTGTTATGCCTTAGAAACCTTTTGTTAAAGTGATAAAAAAAAAGATTATACAATATGGGAAGGAATTTCCTAATTGATTTATATGGATGACTAATGTTAGCTTAGTCTTTTTAATCTCAAAATCCATGTTTCCCCCTTTCTTTATTTTCACACTAAGAATTGCTCACACATTTACGTAGGCCTGTGATACATGAATGCGTGTACCATTGTGTACCGAGTTAGATATTAACGTGATGGTGTGTACTAAATAAGCTATTTATGTGTCCCTTGGTACCAAGTTAAGATATTCACATACCTGTGTGTACCAAGTTAAGATATTTATGTGCCTGTCTATACCAAGTTAAGATGTTTACATGCCTGCGTGTACAAAGTTAAGATATTTACATGTCTGTGTGTACCGAGTTTAAATATTTAAATGTCCCTCTTATACCAAATTAAGATGTTTATATACCCGTGTGTACCAAGTTAAGATATTTATGTACCCATGTGTACCAAGTTAAGATATTTACGTGCCCCTCTGTACCAAATTAAGATGATTATATACCCGTGTGTACAAAGTTAAGATATTTATTTACCCATGTGTATCAAGTTAAGATATTTACGTGCCCCTCTGTACCAAATTAAGATGTTTATATACCCGTGTGTACCAAGTTAAGATATTTATTTACCCATGTGTATCAAGTTAAGATATTTACGTGCCCCTCTGTACCAAATTAAGATGTTTATATACCCGTGTGTACCAAGTTAAGATATTTATTTACCCATGTGTATCAAGTTAAGATATTTACGTGCCCCTCTGTACCAAATTAAGATGTTTATATACCCGTGTGTACCAAGTTAAGATATTTATTTACCCATGTGTATCAAGTTAAGATATTTACGTGCCCCTCTGTACCAAATTAAGATGTTTATATACCCGTGTGTACCAAGTTAAGATATTTATGTAACCATGTGTATCAAGTTAAGATATTTACGTGCCCCTCTGTACCAAATTAAAATGTTTATATACCCGTGTGTACCAAGTTAAGATATTTATGTACCCAGGTGTACCAAGTTAAGATATTTTCGTGCCCCGTTTGTACCAAGTTAAGGTATTTATGTACCCATGTGTACCAAGTTAAGATATTTATGTACCAAGGTGTACCAAGTTAAGATATTTTCGTGCCCGTTTGTACCAAGTTAAGGTATTTATGTACCCATGTGTACCAAGTTAAGATATTTATGTACCCGTTTGTACCAAGTTAAGGTATTTATGTACCCATGTGTACCAAGTTAAGATATTTATGTACCCGTTTGTACCAAGTTAAGATAGTTATGTACCCGTGTGTACCAAGCTAAGATATTTACGTGTCCCTGTGTAACAAATCATGTAGAAACTTACGTAGTGGCTTTGAGAAGTATTTGATTGAGTTAGACTCAGCAGCTGATGCCGTCTCGGTTATTGCTCTGGAGTAGGTGCGACACATTTTATTTCCCTCCGTGTATGAGAAAGACATACATTCGTCTTCAGTGATGCAATGGTTTGCGCAACCTATATGGTTTTCGATTCCTGCTTTTGAACCAATTATTTCCGAGCCGATATTCAACTGGTCAACTTGGTGTATTCTCTTGAACTGGCTGATTTCACAGACGTCCTCCCCGAAGGAGGAGTGTATGGTGACAAAAAATGAAATGATACACTGAAATTTCATTTTCATTTTAGCCCGCATTATTTTCATGTGTTGATTTGACTAGCACTCCCCTATCACGCTCAGTTTCTGCTTGACCTATTGATTCAGTCCTTGTTGCTAGCTTTATTTGAGCGATCTTATCACGTGATAATTTAGACCAGTGGTTTTCAGCGTCCTGGTCCGTACTCGAACATAATTATGATGATAATAAGCCCTTTATAGATAATTTAGTCCCCACGTGGGACATCTAGTTTCATGGTTTATTAGACAAGGGATCACATGTCAATAGGTTTCGAAAAGGAATAATACTAGCTCAAAATAGTTATCAAATATTCAAAGCAATACAAGTGATTCTCAAATAATTGTAAGTTTTCCGAAAATATATCGTTATTTATCTTTCATTGAGCAAGTAAAAAATTAATTCTTGGATATAAACTTTAATAAAAACTCAACAAAAATAACAATAACACCAACAACAACAACAATTTGATTATATCGTCTTTGATTGCAATAAAGTGTATGCAACTTCTTATCAGGTTCAGGGTAGTGTAAATAACAGCAATTTCCAGAGACGTCCATTGTAGTCTCGCTATCCAGTATCTAAAATATATGTTGACAACAAAACTTTGATTTCAAAACAAACCACTTGATCTTTGCTATTCAGTGCATCCATTAAAATTGATGTTTGAACTCACTTATACGACAAAATATTTGTGGTTTGAAAATTATGTTGGATATTCTGGTGTTTTTACTTGACGCTCACTTGGGAATAAAGTTCATGCAATATCGATGAAAAAGGCTAAATAGGGATATAATAGTCTCTAAAGATATAGAAATGTTCTTTGTTTACGGCACATCAATAAAATATAACGAACTGGTTTCACACTTCTCAGTCTTTATCCCCATACAATGCAAATCTTATTGGTGATTTCGCTTCGACACCAAGAATTACGTTAACCACGCTGGAGTTAACTATACTGAGAACAAATGACAAACCGAAAAGAAAAAAAAAGAAAAAAAACCTAGGCAACGGATAGATTTCTGGTGATCACTGATTACAAAGTTTCTAAACAGGAATGTTGTCTGACATAATTCGAGATTAAATGCGATACAATTTTTGTTTGTCTAATAATATAGGCAGGTTTAGCGGACTATTTGGGTACGACCTGTGGGTTTTTCGAATCTTATATCAACCTGGGATGACGTCACAATACATAGTTTGGAATTTTCTGGTGGATATCGTGTTTATCAAGGCGGGAAAGTATAGTTTCAGCCAATCAGGAGCAAGCAAAGCACACAGCCATATATTAATATACAAATGTTGACTTTTTGTACGGCCGAGGGAAATATCTCCTTTCAAAGGTTTAACAATTCCTCGTATTAACCTACAAAAAGTCAATAATTTGTTGGTTTTTTTTTATATGAAACGATACAAGTTTTGTTTTTTGGAATAATTTTGAAGCAAGGAGGCAATGACTAATTAAACAAAAAATCAAGAAAATCTTCATTCACATATACCAGCTCACTAGGTACCTTTAGTACTTCTGCTGTACTTCTTCACAATATAACTTTCGACCATATAGCTACATTTAACATGTGTAAAAACGCCTTTCCTAATCCTTCCTCACTGTTGTCTGCCATGTTGGATTTGGCTATTGCCCGATGATCGGAAATGCTCTATTTTGATTGGTCAAAATTGTGGAAGAACAGGGAATTCCCTGTGTCAATTTATAACCAGGTTACCGATTTTGCAATGTCAACCCCTGAACAGGTGTTCATCGGTCTCGAGTTGACATTGCATTTTGTCATGACCTGACCGAGCGGTCTAGACGGCAAAACTCACAGTCATAGAACAATGTGTTGTATCAAGTCGGGAAAGTGTAGTTTCAGCCAAACACACAGCCATTTAATAATTCAATTTAGCAAGTCCACAGGGTTCGGTACATATTTCTATCACCAACAGATTTGTGGAAATACACTTTAACTCCCAAATTTATCATTTTTTCTTAAAAAGCGATATTCCCGCTATATTTGGGTGACATTATAACATCGAATATGTACATTGATATCAATTGGAACGCCACCATATATGCCATATTTGCATGATATAATCTATAGCAGCCATTTGCATGTAACTACTGATAATATTCTTATCAATCACTGATCTATTATGTCAATTTGATTATATTCAACTGTTTATGACAAATCAAGGTAGTAATAGGGAGCTGTTTGATCAAATGTTGATCATTTTGTTCACTTATTCAAGTCAACATGAACAAACTTCTCAATAAATATGATTTCTCTTCCATCAACATCTATAATTGGTGAAATTCCTGTAGAAAATACTATGGTTCCAAAGTAGTAATGTCATGATTTGTATTTTGTGCATCATTTAACATACATGTATACACATATCTGTTTTTCTCTTATTTTTTTTTGTATAGGCATTAATCCGATGTTAATTTTTAATGATCGTCATCAACAGAACTGCCTTATAACCATTTTTCCGCTTTGTGTATAGTTATGATTTATAATCTATTTGTTTGGTTTTAGAACAATTTATTTATTTATAAGACAGTCATTGACTTCCTAATTTACTGTGACTCCTTTCGACTGAAATCAGTAAGTTCAAACTGAAACCGTCCCAACCGTACTAAGTAAACATACCTGTCATTGTTGAGTTTAAAATCGATACTAGTCATGGACGACTTAGTGCATTTTGACAAAATAGTTGTTCGATTAAGGGCACGGAATTTGTCCCATATAATCCCAGTAATATTGTGTTGAGTGACGGCCTAGTGTACACAAGTTCTCGTATTTCCAACACGTTTCTACGTCACCAATGTAAACAAATCATCATGCTAATTTTGTTCCTCTAAAGTCCATCTACGAAAGTATTATACTCCCCTCCGCAATATCTTCAACGTTTCTTTTGCCACCGTAAAATTAATAATTACTTTCATACCTTGGTATTTTGTCTCAGCAACAAGCAGCCAGTGGTGACTAAACAATAAATAAGGATGGACAACGAGTTATAAAAAATCAAATTAATTAGTTAATTGAATTATTTGTTACAATAGTCTTGTTTTGTAACATTGGTGTCATTCAAAGTGGTTAGAAAGAGTGTCCTCTTTTGACATATGTATTGTTAACAAAGATAGATCTGGTATGAGCAATCTATAATTCTTCTTTCAAAACAGATCACAACAAAGTCTAATCGCTTGCTGAATACTCTGGGGAATGTTTAATTAGGCGAGGCATCATGGCCACAGACACGTGGCATCATAAAAAAATCTATTAGTACCCATGCCAACATTGCATAATTCATCATTTTCGATGTGAAGCTGTCGTCTGTCTTATATCTCAAAGTGTCTATTGTAGATAACTTCATCATCATCAGGAACGTTTCAGGGTACAAAACATACCTTGGAGGCCAGATAGGTTATATATGTCATATTCTTTCAAGTTGACCAACCAATTTTTGATGACTTTTTCTTAGCCGATACCTCTTGACCTATACACACGTACTCCGTCTGTATATTACACACTATCAAACGTGGGAATTATACTGATGTAAAGGTATGTGTAAGTATATTTTGGCCCGGGTGGTGGCAGTTCCATCCCATATGTATTATATTAACTTTATGGCGTTTTTAGGCCGCATCCTCACTAAAAATTCTGTTCAATAGATGGTATTTCTAAAATCAAAATAACCCTCTTCTGCCACCTTAATCAAATGTGAGCCAGCTTTTTGAGAGACCAAAGCTGCTTTCCATTTTTTTTCGTATCTATAGGGAAAAATATAAACATCAATAGAAAAATAGGGCGGTAGGCCGGGTTCAGAGATACAAAAGAACATGCTTCACTGATTATCAGATATGCTTCATAAACACAACAAGCATAATAGTGTCAGGTATTTTTGCAATGCAAGTTCGTTATCATATCATATATATCTTTTCATGTAACGCGCAATGTTGGTAACATATTTCGTAACACATAATGATGTCGTTTTGACGTTGCTTTTCTAACGAGATCGAACAGTGCTTTGATTGCATTAATGGCAGTATGAACACAAGTGGATACACACATTCAATGTAGCGCGTCATCCCCAAGGGAGGAGGGGGGGGATTCTATTAACCTTTCCCCTGGCAACTATGGGATAGCCTTGTCAAGTACGGAAGAAAATAAGATCAGAGCCATTATTCATTATTCCTCTGTTCCAAAACAAGACATAGCAAAACCGATATTAAGGATCTCGAAACATCATCTTAGATGCTTTCACGGGTAAACCTATATTGATGCGAGGGAAATTTATCCAAATCATTCAGGATCTTCTCATTGAGGTTAGGCGTCGGCAGCAGCAGCGACACAATTATAATCCTGGCTGGTTGTGAAGCCGTAACCGTTGTGGTAACTTAAAGCATCAGCTATAAAAAGTCAAAGGCAAAGACTTATATATCTTATTTACTTGTTGGTTAGGTTTGTTACAACCCATTTTGAAAAAATGACGCACTTTGAAAATTATTTCAAAGTGAGTTAAATATGGTGCAGGTTCAACGCACTTTGAAAAATTATTTCAAACTGCGTTGACTTGCACCAGATTAAACGCACTTTGAACTGATTTTCCAAAGTGGGTTAAGAAAGTAAATTGGGTTTTTTTCATACTGCGCTTTTGTAAATCCTTGTAAATATAAGTCTTTATCCCTTTGAATATGTATATTGCAGCATAGTATGTAGTTATTGGATTGCATAATAATTTCAGAATTCATTTATTGATAAAAAAAACATGTATATTTAGTTTCCATTACAACAGGGAAAGTGCACTACAGTTCTATAAAAATTCAACAAAAATGAATTTAGAATGCCACTTATCGTCAGTCTCTGCCAAGAAGTAATTTTATGTATGCGTGCACTACTTTGTAATTTCATCCATTTTCAGCATGATAAACACATATTTCTAGCTGTATTTCAATGTTAATTTCCCTGTCTTTATATGTGGAATGTGTATGTCACCCCATAGCGAGATATTGAAGTAAAGTTAGTTTCGTAATAAGTCGACTTGGCGAGATACATGTATGTTTGAGGTCATACTGCCATGCATGTACGTTTTCCACAGGAAATGTCCAAATGGGACATGTCACTTGATTAGTCATCAACTGTTCAACTCGTTCGCAATATGGCAGTTCTGAACAGAGTGTTGTTAAGTCAAGATAATTTACTGAAAACGAAACACATATTATCTAGACATGATTATTTCGCGAAATCGACTTACTATTATTTCGCGAAATCGACTTACTATCTGGCTAAGTCGTCTTAACTATCTCGCTATGTGATTGGCAAATACATGCCACTATACCTTTATATGTTTGACATATCATTTTTAACTAGAACATTTTTTGAGAAAATGTATACGTTATAACGTGAATCAGGAGCAAAATCGCGAACTTGTGGTAGGATTTCTCACGAAAACTTTTACGCGATGACGTAAGAATTTTCAAAATTGCCCGTGGAAAATAATGATAAGACAGAATCTTACCGGTATTGTCACGAGAAGGTCAATATATAGCATATCAACTCTATGTCAGCCCATAGAGATTTAAAGATTTGATATTGTAATGTTATGACGCTTATGAACTCCACTGCCCAAAAGTGCATTTATTAGGGTGATGTCCAATTGCCATCGTTCTCCATTTAACAAGCACATCAAGATTCCTTTTCAAATTAAAAAGGACAAAAAACTTTAAATCTAATATAAAGATAATGACCTTTGATTCGCTCTATATGGTGTTAACCGGTAGAATTTTTAATAAAGCGCTGAGGCTACGCCCTCGATGCCTAAGGTGATATCACAACATTGACCTCAACAAATTTGAATAATTACTAGATATTATTAACTTATTATTTAAATGTAACGTGATTAAAAGATGGAGTTCACTATAATTTGAATAATTGTAATTTCTAATGGCATGGACTCATAAATCTGTAGTATAAAAGGCATTTGTGAAAAATATCATCTATATTAGTATGTTTCTAAATTGTACACAGTATTCAAGTAATGAGAGTTGTTACATACATGTAACAGCATTTTATTTTCAAATTGCGTTGATATGTACCATATTAACATAAAATAAGATAATGAAATATTTTTCAAAGTGAGTTGAACCTGTCCCATATTTAACGCATTTTACAATAATATTTCAAAGTGTGCTAATTTTTCAAAGTGGGTTGTAACATAGGTTCCATATTACAATAATATAACGTTTAATTTAAGGTAATCTGCAACACTACGATAATGTAGAACAAGCGTTCCAAGAACTGCTGATCTCCTTGACCTGTCCAGACTATAGCTGGACAATATCACCAATATGTAATTGTAGCATGAACTACCTTTGTAGTTGACTTTTCAACCCCAAAATCAATACTATCTCCTGTTACTTCAAATTCTAACATTATAAAATATATTTGGACTTTGCAGTATCTTGTTCCGAAGCAGGCAATTGTTAGTCTCCTTAGTTTCATAAGTTTACATCGTTGATAATTGTCGTAGTTGCCGTCTTTCACTATAAAAGACGTCGTTTTACTTTACTGTTATAATCGCGATCATCTGTATCTTACATATGGGATCTTACATGAGTGTTAATTTCATATGAGATTTTATGAAACAAGTCTAAGAAGTTTTTATTTTTGCGAGCCTTGGCGAGCAAACATTATTTTAAAAATAATTTTTGTCCCGCCGTCATCGTAATTCTGAAGTCACGTCATTTTCCTGACGTCATTTTATTGTTTTTGTGCGACGTCACAATGAATTTTCAACCAATGAAAATCGCCCCTGGTCATATTACACTAGTGACATATGCAAAAATATTACACAGGCGAAATCACTGGATATCAGGTGATCGACCTATTTCCAGGTGGATACGATGAGTTATCAACCCGAGTAAATGATATATCCCGAGGCCGGAGGCCGGGGGTTATATTATTTTCGATTGTTGATAACTCACCGTATAAACCTGGATATAGGTTTATAATTGTTTTATTATATGACATTTACATTACCCGGCTCTTCAAAAAGACTTTACTAGAACAGATATTTTTCTACACAGGATGATATTTACAAATGTCCTTTATACAAAGTTACATGTAGTTTATCCATTACATGTAGTATATGGTTAATATGCGAATCCTTCTTGCTAATGTTTTAGACTGGTAGAACCGGAATATTTGATCGCGGCATCAACTGCCCGTCTGGCATTCTTGAACGTTTCCATAAATTGAGGTTTGCAGTTGATCACCGTTGATCGCAGTAAACTTGGTGCCTTCCGCCAAAATGTACAAAATAACTTTTTTTTTCACAAAACATCGATTGAATATACAGAATTATACTTCCAAATCATATATGCTAAACTAGCATATTTTTCTATTTTGAAAATTAAAACAAATTATCAATATAAAGAAAATTAAAAAAAAAAAACACCAATAGATGCTGCACAGCTTAAATCTGTCACAAGTTAATTATTAAAAAAATATCAATATGGTGAAACAATGTATCATTCATTATTTATGTTATACTATAAGTGATAGTCATAAATAGTACATGTGGTACAATGTACGAGATAGGACAGAGATCAGAGTGTTTCAGCAAATATAACGAAAACAATGTAATAAATTCATGATCAAATTGGTCCAGGCGAGTGTCCATCAAAAATGAATTTATCCTCTAGAATGTCATAATCCAAGAGTCACTAAAACGTTATATACACAAACTTCTGGGAAAGATCTGGTCGTTTTCCTGTTAAAAATGCGAGCATGTCCTTTCCGTTGATGGAAACATACGCTTCGGGAGCTGATGTCGGCACAAATTTACATGTAACTGCTTCCAAGCATGGTTCCGGAGACGTCACAGATACAGATGAGACATGTGCATGTTTATGTTTAACTTCAGCAGTTTGGGGCAACTGTGGCTGTATAAAGAACGCTTTATGTCAGGTCGATTTCAGGTCAAATTTACCTGAAAATATATTCACGTATATTCACGTTTATATTTTGATATGCATTTCAGGTAAATTAACACGAAGTTGACTTGAAATTAGCCCGAACCTTACTCAATGTGTACTCTGCTACTTCTGGAATCACCCGATTTGCAGAAGCTTTTTGTACGTGTGGTGATAGCGTTTTCAAGAGTCTGTACTATGTTCGTGCTACATTGTATGTTTCATTGATACGTAAATTTATTTAATCAATTTTATAGCTACTTTTTTTACTTTTTCTTATGGTTGCCAAAATATCACATTGTATGTAAAAAAATCGTATCCATCTATTTCTTAATATTAACATTTTGCAACAGCGACTCCCATTACTCTAATGATAATCGTGATCTGCATTATGAGCCAATAAATTCAGCGTCGACTTGGTGTAGTAATATCTATATACATGGATGTGAGTTATGTTTACTGACACCATGTTAGTCCGCGCGGGAGAAATTGACATTGTAGTTGAATGAAGCAGTTTGGTTATAAAAAATCTTTTAAATGCCTGGATAATTGAAAGCATACATGAAAAGACCTAATTCAATTTTGCTCATTTTATCAGTCTGACCGCTATTATCAAAGATCGAGTTGGTGCATCACGTACAATGGAAGCAGACACGTTAAAGGCCCACTACCTTTCCGAAAGTTTTTTTTTTGTATTTTTCTTCTTCTTAAAATTGGAATGTAAAACGAATTTGATAATTTTGTGAAATAGCAAATGTTACTAGCTTAATAAAGTAAATTAATAGTACACCTTCTAAACAATTTAATCATAAGTCTTGTTTCCCGCGGTCGGTTTAATTACCGTGTGTTAGTTTAAAACTTGAAATAGCAAAAATTACTAGCTTAATAAAGTAAATTAATAGTACACCTTCTAAACAATTTAATCATAAGTCTTGTTTCCCGCGGTCGGTTTAATTACCGTGTGTTAAACCGTTTCTGAAAGGTAGTGGGCCTTTAATACTTTTTTTTAATTTTTGTTTCGGAAAGGTAGTCAGCCTATTCTTTTAAAATACAAATCTAGAGTTATATGGTGTACAAGTAAAATTCATAGAATAACAAACTAATAATTATAGATTTATGCTTCCAAATCATTAATGAGATGAAAGGACGAAATAAGTTTTAGCCTGTTTCCATCTGTTTTAGTGTTAGTGATATAATAGAGTTACCTCCCTTCAGTCAATCCGCCGTATACGAAAAATCTTAACCTCCAGGGCCGTCTTATGTTTCCCGCGGTCGTTTTGATTAACGCCCATTTTAATCTTTATTGTTAAAATAGGTTACACAGGGATTTTGCATTTACTTGGTGTTGCCGTTTCATTTTAGGCATTGAGGCGTAAATTACATCTAACATACATTCGGTGATATAGGTTGTTTAGATTTGTTTGTTGCATTTTAAGAAGAGACATGCCTTTCAAGATGACAATTATATATATATTCATTTATTTATCAGCAGTTGATTATAATTGGTATATCATAACCTATACATTGTAACTGGTATTAAAATTACACATTGTATAAATCAAATTGGGCAGATTAATTTTATTTGGAAATGCGATAAGCGGAAGAAAAGATGAAAAATACATATGAAAATATCTCAATTTAATTTCTTTATGTGTTTGAGATTGAACAAATGTGTCTTGAATACAAAATTGAAGGAAATCCTTGATTTATTACGGTGTCCGTCAGACAAAATAATATGCAAATGAAGCTGCGATGGATTGTGTTGTCGAAGTTTGGCGCATGCGCATTGTCACGCACTAAAAGTAAACAAAATGGCTGAACGAAACAAAAGTGTGTGCGATGAAAAAAATATATCTGAATCGGCAACAAAGTGGAGGAAATTATAATGGATTAGGTAGCACCCTAGGATATCTATAGGGATGGCATGTAGCAATAGAAGAAACAGAAGCCACATCTCAAGCGGAACTTGCCGGGATCTGTTGGGACTCGTGTAACGGCATTGCACGTGGTGAGTTAAATTTCAACACATATGCCAGCGCACAAACAGCCGCAGACTAACTACGTGTATATTTGGTGTACAAAGTTTGCTAGCGTATGATATGATATGTATAAACAGTCCCTCGCACTTCGATTTGTTGTTGTTGTTTTTTAACTAAACATGCCGTGGCAAGACTGTCACTTCTATCTGACATTTTGTTGCACGCTTCCGTTTGTTGCTGCGGTCTCATTTTGGAAAAAATACGTCATGTTCTATGTAAAGCTTGACTTCGCTCTATTTTTAGAGGAGTGTTTTCCTGGTCAAGCTAGGCAACTGACCACCCATATTGTTCGCCGTATGCATTGAAAATGATCTGAAGATTATATCTATATATAGGACAAATTTCAATTTCGTAGTCTTTATATTTCATTGGGCGAAACCTACCTTTAAATAACAGCGATATTACTTTATTTAAATAAAATTATGTTATGTTGATATGAAACAAAGACAAATCAACAAAGTTTCATTTGAATGATACATAAGAATTTCAATATTCATATATGTAATCAACTTTTAGTAAACGACCAATGTTGGCATTGACATATAACTTTCTGTGACATAAAGGTTGGAGCTATTCAAAAAGACATGACATGTTCGTTAAATATCGCAATTCTAGTAGCTCCATCCTAACAAGTTACGCAATCATTTTCATGATTTACAAATCCTCATTGATGACGATTATCATATCAAGGAACATGGACAATATATTTGTTTTCGGTAAATAAGCTAGCGATTAAGCGATTGATTGACATGTCTGAACCAATCTGATTAAAACCAGCTGCTTCTTTCTCCGCTTACTACGTGATACGTTTTCTGGTTTCAGACTAAAACGGAGTTGGGAACATGTTTATATCAATTCATTCATATTGGATTAAAATCAAATCATAACAAAAATTCAATTCAATTGTACTTTAATGTTTCCTTACATCCATACAAAAGGGATCGATAGCAAAACATACATGTACATAACACACAATAGATCAAAACTATCAAGCCAGCTTCTTCTCAGTTCAAATGACTTTTTAACAAAGAGACCTAAATCCTGTAGAAGTTTTAGATCATTAGAAGACAAGAGCCGTATCAAATTTTCAAAATCTGTTAGATGGTGTTTAGTTACACCTTTATGAGTATTAAAGAAAATTGTTCTCACTGTAGAGTTAACTCATCCTAAATTTCATTACAATTTGCATAACCGCAGAGGACGGGGATTCTTTTTACCCTACCCGCCTCGATTTCTAAACTGTGGTTGCTAATTCGCAGTTTTGCGAGCAATTTTCTTAATTCAAAATCCTTAATAGTAAGATATGTTTCTTCCTTTTAGTTTTGTTTAAATTTACTATACAAAAAAGTTTGACTTTTATTATCTGACTTATTTATCTTAGTTGTAAAAATGGCTTTGAAGGTACCTTGTATCGATTTCTTGAATAATAGTTTCAGATTAGGTTTAAACGTCCTACTAGGATTGGCATTTTCAAAGTTATAAGAAATCTTATTTTCGTTTATGATATTAGAAACATAGGAAAACCAAGAATACGTTCCATTTGCATGTATATCACTAGGACGTTGATGTCTTTTTGTGAAATCCTTCTTATGTAGCATAAAGCTTGTGTATTTATGAAACAATCTAAAATAAACTATCCTAATTCAACCCTGGAAGCTATATTCAATGCATACTTTCCAACACCCAAAGCAATTTTTCAAAAATTCAAATTAATTTGCTCGATTGGCATTTTATCAATTAAAGAAAATGGGTCAAACAATGCCTTGTTCGAGCAAGCTCTTTTATTAGCATTTGCTATCTTGCTGTAATAATCAGCATACCAAATTTCAGAGTTATACGTCAAAACTGGTATGACTAGTAGGGAATTGAATAACTTTTTCCATAGCCATATGAGTATATCAGCTATTCCATTATAAAGGTATTGTTTAATTGAGAATAAAACCTTTTTACTTTTCGCACAAAGTTCCTTAACAGCAAGCGAAAATTTTCCGTTATCACATAATTTTGTACCCAAATATTTATATTCATTTACTAGTTCAATTTCTTTGCCATTAAACAGAAATGGTTTAACTTTAATACATTTGTTTAAGAGGTGCCTCTCGTTCGAAAAATCATCGTTTTCGTTTTTGTTGTATTTATTGATAGCTGCCACTTTGCACAGTAGCTTTCGAGCTCGGTTATTGATTAAAATCACTATGATTATCTGCAAAAGATAAGCTACCTACTTCCACATCTCCTAGTTTGAGTGGGTCGTACTTCAGAATGTTTGATAAGTCGTTTATAAACATATTAAAAAGTGCAGGACTTAAACTGTCTCCTTGTGTTACCCCTTTGATAATATCAAAATAGTCCGTCGTAAAAGCCGCATGATCCGTATCTTTCAGGGTCCGTAAAACAAACAATGACAAGATATGGTGTAATAGCCCTAAAAAGTTATGAACTTTCCCCAAATTACAAGTCTAGAAAGTTAAGAGGTCCAAAGATATAAATATACAAAATTTTATTTTAGACTTATGCGCGGTCCGACAGAAAGTCAAAAGTGAACGCCCACAAAGCTTAGAAATGCTACTTTGCACATGTCCGGAATAAAAGTTGTTTACCGCAATGGAGCGAGCTTTGCAGTGAAAGCTCGCCGGCTTAGAATCAACTTCTGATTCGAAGTGAATAAGGAAATTATTTAAACTAAGAAATGTTGTGAATTGCTGAGAATATTATATGGAAACGAATTCGAGCTATGACAACAACTATGATTTATGAATGATCTACCAAAACCACATAAACTGACTTCTCTTCGTCTCTATAAGGTGAGTGGGGCCCCGAAGGGGTAACAGTTATATTCTATAAGTGTTTGGTCGCTTTTTGGAATTGGTACCATAGTAAAATAAAGATTAGAAATCAGGAAAAGTGTTGATGAATTGGGGAACATATTAGGCCTACAGATTTAATCTTGGATTACAACAGAAGCATTAATAGAGTCGTATTATACGCGTTTCCTTAAAAGATGATCGCATTCTTCAGTGTTATACATGTACGATATATATGTATTACAGCGTCAGGAGTGTGATATCTTTTCCGATATCTATTTGTGTATTTATGTATATCAGTGATATATATCCTTTTACTGTATGCTATGGATATTACTGTATTAAAGAAGCCACTTTCAAACTTACAAATGTACTTCATCAGTGCTCGCGTGTGTAAGATTGTATTTTTTAGACTTACAGTCACTTAGTCACGTATTCGTTATCCTATCTGCTGGTCTTAATTATATAAAATTCACACCAATACATCATAAGTGGTGTAAGTAAAGAATAGTAATTGACTTTTAATATATGTATTATATATTATGTCCAATACATTTAGGCTTCATAAATTCTGGCACCAATTAGTACCATCATTCTTCACATGAAAATGCCTAGACCCCTGTAATTCAAGAAATGACTAACTTGTTAGTATCTAGTGAGGTTTGATTTTGATAAACGTGTTCAAAAGATGTGTAATTGTTATAAATTTGTGTTTGACAGAAAACAATTGGAACTAGTTTGTTTTACATGTATGCTTACACTGAAAGATTATGTACATGCATGTATACAGTATTTATCTATGTACATAACTGACATTTACTCCGTGTTTTCTTTATAGAATGTATGGAACCTTCAACCGGATGACAGAAGTGCAAGATGTGATGGCAGCTCGCCCAAAAATAAAAGGGAAAAACAACTACATGTATCTCTGAGATCAAAACTGACAGTAAAAAATAAAGTCTGTTTGTAATGTACCCATTATGAACCAGAAAGAAATTATTTTCAAGAAGGAAGGACAGAACAAACCTAGCATAGTTCTTTACTATTATCACCAGGATATTTTCAAATTAATTTCTTCTTCGCACAAATGAAAAAGGGAATAATAATGATTATTGCATGTTTACATACTAGTATGTATAACTTTTGAATAATTTATATGGGACAAGGATGTAATTCCAATTTATGAACAGTAAACCAATTAAAATAATAAATGCCATTTGTCTGAGTTGTTTAATTATGTAGTGTTCATTTTAGAAATGTTCAAATACAGAAAATAAATAGCAAACAAGACTGGAGCTAGATCAAAGGTTATTTGGGTCAAAAGTCAGTGTCAAATCTCAAGATTTTGGCTCTATAGATATACATATATCCCTATGTGTAATAAAAAAAAATCTTGTTGTTGTGTAATACACAGATTGCACATATATATAAGAATATCCATATATCTGTAGAGACAATAGCCTGTGATGCATGTTGTTAAATTGCATTATTCATTATTGACTATTTTAAGTTGCAAAGTTTTGATTGAATTAGAAAGGAATAGACTGACAATAACTTCCAATTAGTCCAGGTCAATCAAGGTCTACATGTATAAGCTCTTAGCAACTTCACTTAGTGTTTGGAGCAAGATCACACTAAAGGAATTAGTATTGCTTGAATATATAAAAATAAACTAACAATATACAACTAATAAAGTTAGATTTTCCACCAGGTTAGACTATATACATACTAAAAAATGAATTTTACTGCAATTACTCTGATGACATGAGAATCACACGCTATGGTCAGCTTATTTACTACTGGATACTATTTTGAACTCCAGTCATTTTTTTATTGACTTAAAATTCAATGCACAATATGTGTACATGTACACTATACAATGTACATTGTATATCTCAGAATGTGCTATTTGTGCATGAATATGATTGTATAAGAAACACATAGGTCTTTCATTATACATATTTCTGATTCATTTGATTCAGAGGCAAATTCACGGCTGGACATCATATTATATGGTAGCTATATGGTTCATTGGCAAGCTATCATATACATGTACATGTACATCACAAATTTAACCAAGGGAGCTGTATGTATTCATTATCTACATTATCAGAAAATATATACAGTACATAATTGCATGTTAGACATTCAGAACTTTTAACACACATTAAACCGCCTTATTGCAACCTCAACCCCATTCTTTCTTTTTTTTTTTTTTTTAATTTTCTGTAATCCCTGAAATCATATAACCAAATGTTTATAGTCTCACCAGAAATTTATCATCATGTTTTTAACGAACATGGAGCTTTTCCAACATAAATATCAGAAATATACATACAATAACATGCATGTATTAAGTTTTATACTCGTTTATGGCGGTACAAGGTGATTTTTTAACTAATAGATATGTATGTATACATGTACATGTATACACATGACATTGAACAAAAATGCATATTATGTCAAGTTTGCTCTCCGTGCTTATTTTACTTGATTTATTATTTTATTTTATTTGGACCTTTATAAAACAAGTTATATGGTTATCCAAGGCAAGTCAAATATCGTCTGAGATATTTATTTTAAAAAATATCACCAGAGATTTACATGTAGATAACCATTTTCGTCTCTATATAGTACGATGTGTCTTGTCTATTTCATCATTTATCAATTCCATTATTTATTTATCTGGTATATGTTTGTACAATTTATTATCTTGTCTAGTACGATGTATGGTATCGCAACACGTATTTTATACGAAGTTTAAATACCGTTCCCACAAAAATCCCTCCGATGGCCCCCGGAAATTAGGCAAAGCATAGTCAACCGATTGCCGTATTGTAAACACTCAAAATGACCGAATGTAAGTATTGTTCACACGACGATAATGTATATATATATTGTTCTGGGGGACTCTTTAACTTCATTACATAACAAAACATTCACTTGTTCATGAAAAGTAATAAGTTCTTCCGTAGAAGTTCCTGCTAACATGAACGACACACTTTTGACTGGGCACGCCATTTCGTTTGGTCTGGAAAGTCACGTGATCGTCTACGATTGAAAATGCATATTCAAACACTCTCGTTATCGAATTTTTAATCATTAATTTCTTTTGAACTCGGGACTTTTTGGGTGTGTAATTAGGGGAAAGTTGATAACTTTTTATAATATATGTACCCTAATTTTCTTTTGTTGATTTACGGACCCTGAAAGATACGGATTATGCGGCTAAAACGATTTGAATTTAATTGAGGATTGTGTTTTTTCATACATGTCGCATATTATATTGAAAATATGTTTACCAAGGATTTATAAGTCATTTACGTCCTTGATGTTTACCGATACCTTGTTCGGCAAGGGGATTTTTAAGGGATTTCAGTACTTCAGTGCCATAATTGATTAGACTCACTGTAAGGTATTGCATTTATTTTTTCAAGAATTGTTTGCTTATAAAACATATTCTTTCTTTTTTTTTTCATATGTTTAGTTGTTTGCAAATAGAAACAGAAATTTCAACCTTAGCTGCGAGTCATATTGAATTTTCTTAATTAAGTTTATTGCCCAGGCTGTTAAACGTTGACCTAAGGCTAAAACATTCCTTGGTCTGAAGTTCCTTTATGATTCGCTTTGGTTTCACTCTTTTACGTACTTAATCCGACATACATCGTTTTTGTTATTTTTCATATACATGTATGTCCGTAATCAAAGCTGTTGTATTCTCTACTCCCTCGTTAGTACATGGTAGATTCAAGCCTCAGAATATCTTCTTTTATAGTTATATCCCCCAATACTTCGATTACTTTGCCATTTGAGGAATTTTCCCATCGATATGTTTTCATAATAGTATTTTGGGGAGGCAAGATCACTCTCGGATTTTCGACTATTTTACAATCTAAAAAGTAACTTAGTACATGATCTGACAAGTAAGTTGGTGCTTCTACAACGAAATAGTTTACTGAGGACTAGTTAAAACCAAGGACGTACTCCCTAAATCCTTGTTAAAACATAATCAACAACACTACTGCCATTGTGTTTAATACAAGAGCAGTTACCCAATAAATCCCCTAAATATCTTCCATTCAATATCCGTAGCCTTGAAGAGATACACAAATCTATGAGTTGCCGCCCTTGAACGTTAATTACTTGATCTAGTGACTCGCGTTTGTTTGGTTTGTTTATTTTTACGTCCTCTTAACAGCCAGGGTCATGTAAGGACGTGCCAGGTTTGTTGGTGGAGGAAAGCCGGAGTACCCGGAGAAAAACCACCGACCAACGGTCAGTACCTGGCAACTGCCCCACATGGGATTCGAACCCGCTTCCCAGAGGTGGAGGGCTTGTGGTAATATGTCGGGACATCTTAACCACTCGGCCACCGCGGCTCATATCTCGATCAATAGTATAAAAAGTTAGTAGAGGCGAGACATGAGGTGAGACGTCATCATGTTTCTGAAAATCAGTCAAGTTCCCAGTTCTAGCGTTAAAATCCCCTGCCAGTAAGATTTTACCATCCAAACTGAATTTAGATATTTCATTTTTAAGTTCGATAAAATCTGTCTGTTTAGGGTTATATTGGCAAAAAAATAGGGTCGGTAGGTCGGCATTTTTTTCAAATATTATTATTATTATTTAGTGTCTTTCACTCTAAAGGAAAGGCCGGAATCGGAGTCTGAGATCAAAATCCCGACTTTCATTTTTTTCTTTTTTTTTTTCTTAGAAAAGTAGAAAAAAAATTAGGGTCGGCGATAAAAAATTGGGGTCAGTCGGGTAACCCTAAACAGACAAATAAACTGCACATAAATAGATATTCCATAAATTGTATGTCGTGAAACAATGGCAGATTGGGTTTTATACCAGTCAAAGACAAATAGTAAATTGATGCTGACTCTGTTGTACATGATAAAGGAACCAACCGAAGTTGCTGCCCGCCTATTTTTCAACACGCTATTTGGTAGCTACTACCACAGGGACCTGGCACGAAAATTTTTAACCAACAGTATACATATTTATATATTATAGTATATATATATGTAAACTGTTGGTTAAACATTTTCGTGCCAGGTACCTGTTGGCTACCACGAGACCATGCGTTACATTTGCAGATTCGTACCAGTTGTATCGATACGAATCTTCTGTATCTCAAATGGAACGCGCCGTACTAGCAAGCGTTCCACTTGGATCCAAGATGGCGGACCCGAGACTTTTTCATCGGAATGTTTTCTTTGTGGAAAATAAATGGACAGAGAGTATATATATCCTATGTAATTACGCGAATAATTTATTTAATGTATGTCGAAACTATTTAGGTATTACTTTTTTATCCATTTTATTGTTAACAGAAAATAATTAGTTTTTATATTTAATGAAAAAAAAACCGCGTTCCATTAGGGGGTGCCGTATCAGTTTGGTACACGCAAATGGAACGCGCAGTCTCTCTTCAAGGAGATTAGTCGACTAATAATAGATAATAAACAGTCGACTGGTAGCGTTATTTGTAGTGAGAAGACACAGTAATGAAGAATCAATAACAAATTGTAGTTTAACCTTTTCAGTTTTTATCGATTTTGTGTTTTTCCGTTTGTTATTTTTAACGTCTCTTTAAACCGAAACACGTTGATGGTTTAAATATTTCTTGTTTAATTTGTTTTTTCATTCTATTTGATTCTATTGGATTTGAATTAAATCGTTACAAAAATAGCATTTAAAATATTTTTAATGGAAATTACAAATATAAAAAAATAATAAATGCAGAAAATAACAAACTTCAAGATGTTCAATAGTCAGAAACTGTTTTTTTTTTCCCTAGATGATACTGTGAAAAGATGTGGAAAAATTAAACAGTTTCGTTACAAATTAAGATTGGCCTCGAGTCATTCTTTGAATTTGAATACCTTTGTTGTTATATCAAACACACTTTCGTTAAGATTATCATCTTAATGATAATTAAATATAACAATGATAATTAATTGAGTCAATTGTGGCATGCATTTATGTCAAGTCGTTCTGAATGGTCTCAAGAATCGTCAATTAGGATAATTACCAATGGAGCTGGACACCGACTGGTCAAATTACTAGTCCTTTAAAGGTGACCAGTGAGTGCGATACATAGGAGCAAGTAGTGACCTGTTAGCTTGGTCCCATTCCCGGACGAGTCGCCGATACCCTTTTGGAGTGCTTGGGAGAGTATTTTATACTTTATATCTTTATTACAGGTGCGCGCGGGCGAACTTGTCATGTTCGTGTCAATAAATACCTTGAGCTGTCTGGTCATCAACCATGATGAGCTTCATGTAGTTCGAAACTAGAACAAAACTTCATAGATGTTTGATTTTAGTGTATAAACATAAACCCATTCTAAAACAAAGCGACCAATAAAATAATAAGCAATAACTCGTTGTGATTTCAAAAGTCACACGCAATATTATGATCGTCAAAATATAACATCACATGAACCACACCGTCAAAAGAAATATGTTATGATTGTTTAGTACATTGTATTTTTAAAAAGCAAAATAAGTGTGCTGTTTATCTTATTCAAATTAAAACATCTTAATCTTCTATTATATGCAACCATGAGGCCAAACAAATAAACAGGGGACAAAAAGTTTTGATATATATTAAAGATGCTCCATCGCCGACAGAGCATAAATTATATTCATCATTTGAACAACAATTGGTGTTTAATCTAATTAACACAAAAAAATTATATAAAATAGTTTTTTTTTGCCTTTGGTGCATGCGCAATCATTACTTCATTCCATATAGGGTATAGTGCTATTGATTTTTTTTTTCGGGATGCAATTAATTATTTTTCATATTTTCAACTTTAAGTAAAATTAGAATCTCAGACTGTTTAATGGTGATAATGGTGTAAAGTCAGTAACTTTTGTAACTGAAGAAAAATACTAAATCGTCTGCTCCTGTTTTTAATTGTGAAAAAATACCATTTGTCAGCGGTGGAGTATCTTTAATATAAACTTCATTTCATTTATTCATATGCTAATAAACATGTACATGTATTAGCAGAAACATTATATATATGTATACAGTATATAATTAAGTTTCTGGTATTTGTATACAACTTGGGAATTCAAACAAGAGTTGGATTCGTAAACAATTACATTGTATATATAAGGTTAAGTCTTACAAATATATATATTGTCCAAACAGATGTATTCCTAGATGTTAAACCTAGTAATTACAATATAAAGATCTACAATAATTATGTATTCATTTAAATTCATTCATCACTGAGTTAAAACCGTGATCTTTTTAAAGAATTATTTAGAAGGTTTTTTCTAAATCATAATTTAAGGAGAAGTTCCTTAATTAAAATTGATTTTCTTTAACTAAAGTAATGTTTTCCTTTGTGGGTTTATCTAAGTATAAAAGTTAAGAAGATTCTAGGACACAGCTGTGTACAATACACACTGGTTCGTTTCGTTTTATTATAATGTCCGTGGTTTGTTAGATCCGTAATTCTTTTTAGAATTATGCCCTTTCTTATTGAATGAATGTAGAAACTTATTCGTCATATCAAAAGACACTAAGAATATTAAGTGTAAGCGGAAATTCTTGAGAAATACGCAGGGACAATTAAATCAATTGTTTTCGTTCCACACTATTAAAACTATGGACACGGTACAACATACGGGTGTCTCGAATAGAAGTCATGTGACCACCATAGTTTGTGTTGTTGTGGTGAAGTTCGCCATCTTTGACAGCTCTTCAATGGCCGAACAGTAATGTGATATTTGTGGATGCATGTGAGCTTTAAGCCATGTCGTGAACAATGAAATGTATGCCATGCAGACGGAGCGTTACAACACCTTGAGGTTTGACTGGGATAGGATCCGGGTCATATTTTTTATTCAATTTTATTCCTGTCCTTAGATTAGATGGCTGGTAAAGTAGCCCATGTAGCCAAGTTTCCAGTCCATGAATTCAATGCATCGTACCTAGATACAAATACGCCGGGGCTGTGGAATATGGAACAAAATGAGGTTCTCGATCAGCTAAGTGATGAGAGCTTCAATAGACGCGTTGAAATTTTGGAACAGTTGTTGATTACCGTGAGAAGAAATGGAGGACGTTTACCATACACTGACCCTTTGGCCATTTTCAACGGCCTATCCCTGGCCCTCGCGGACTCGAATTGGGACGTTAGACTTAAATGTATACAACTCATTAATGAAGTCATTCCACAATTCGGAGATGACTTGGACAGTTGCATGTCACGCATACTGGGAAAACTTATACCAAACATTGGAGAGAGTAAAATAACTGTTAGACGAGCTGTGATCCAGACTCTTCATGTCTACATGAAGCATACCAACAAAGTGCAAGGACTTCTTAAAGCAATTGTTCAACATGGGTTAGAAAATACAGACCCAAGGGTTATTAAAGAGACTGTTGTGGCACTACCCATGCTGTTCACACCAGACTTTAAACGGGAAAACTTCTTTGAAATTACCCAATCTCTGGCAAAAAAGCTGCTTGACAATTCATCTGTTGGAGATAACCTCAGGGATTGTGCATTAATGACCATGGACAAGATAAAGAATCTGGTTGGTGAGAAAGAGTTTGCTAATTACATACACAAACTGTCCGCACCTTTGAAACGATACTATTGCCAGTTGACAGGAATGGATCTTGAACCTGATCAAATTGTATCCCAAGCCCCTACTCCTAGAAATTCCAAACAGCATGCATTTTCAAAACCTTCAAAACAGGACAATGGAAATCAAGTGAACACAGGACGACAACCAGTTGTTGAAACCTATGAGTTTGGCATCATTCCTAGTCATGTTATGAAATTGATTAACGATCAAGAAAATTTCAAGCTCAGAGCACAAGGTGTTGAAGAACTGAAGTCGATAGTAAGGGAATTGCAAAGTAGTGATGTGACAGGAAACCTTCATCCACACATGATGCCTTTCATTAGCTTTTTAAATAATCTGATGGACGATTCAAATTTCAAAATAACAACTGTTACCTTAGAAATACTTAATTCATTGGTGGAAAAATTGGGTACAAATGTTAAACAGTTTCTGCGACCCCTCTCAAACATATTAGCTAAACGTATGGGGGATAACAAAATAGTTGTACGTCAGGCTGTTATGAGAGTTGCAACCAAAATGATGCAAAGTTATCAAGCAAAACCAGTACTGGGCATCTTATGTGAAAATTTGCAACACAGAAACTCAAGAATTAGACAAGAAACATTAAATATTGTCATTGCGGCTCTCTTAACTTTTCCAAGCTATGATTTTGACTTGCCTAAAATTTGTCAAGTTGTGGCCCCTGTACTAACAGACAGTAAGCGACAGGTTCGTCAGGCTGCACTTGAATGTTTAGCTGTGATTGCGCAAGCAATGGGACTTGGAAAGCTACAACCCCTTGTGCATGCTGTGGATGGTGTAGAACTTAGTTCTGAGGGGGAGGGGGTAATGACTGCTGTTCAGGCAAGACTTGCAAGACGTCAGCTTCCAAAACTGAATTCTGATGGCCTTGTTGAGTATGCTACCCCCATTCCCTCTTCAGCCTCCTCCCGAACACCTGTTCAATCTCTTGGTGCTGATCTAGATTGGATAATGTCTGTAGGTAGTACTGGGTCTGCCCGCCAGATATCAAGATCTGATACAATGGAGGTGGAGTCTGTGACATCTTCATCTGCACGCTCGACTCCAGCCGTTATAGAGGTGGCGACACCGGCAACCAGCCGGCGATTCATGAGTGCTGGTAGAGGGAGAAACAAATTGCCATGGGAAGAAGATGAAGGGCACAGACAGGTAATAAATATTATGGTCCATCCATTGGACGTATGAAAAATTATGTTTACAGCATGCATATTTTGAAATAATGAAGCATTTAACTGAATCCAGATAAGTCTCCACATGGTAAGTTGGCCCTTGGATTCACTTTGGCTTGGTGTCAGAACAACTTGACAGGGTTTGGTTATTGATATATATTTACTGGCTAAAGGAAGCTTTGGTGAGATGACTTTATGAAGTAGGTAGTTTTCAAGTTTTCAGTCCACAAAGAAACTGTTCAAACACAACACAAACATAACCAACCATAAAGTTTCCCGAAACACATGCACTCACTATCTGCTTAGACATAAACATGTAGCATACTTTACTTCGGGAGGTAAAGTGGTTAAGATGTCCTGACACTACTGCAACCCCGCCTCACCTGGGCAGTGATGAGATTGTATGCCATGTGCCAGGATGAGATTCTGGCCGAGCGGCCAATGTTTTTTTCCCAGTTACTCTGATCATGATTTTCCTGCAGTTTGTAGTATATATATGATTGTGTCACCTCCATGACCCTGGATGTTCAACTAAACATGCATGAATTCTTTTTATAATGAAATTACCTTATCTTGAAGTTAAGCAAAATTGGTCATCTGCTAATTAATGTAGACTCTATGGTTATTTGACTATTAAAAGATGTATAATTACTGTAAACATTAGGTTCATTATCTAGAAACAAAATTGATAATTTTAAGAAAAGCTTAACACAGCAAGGTAAAAAAAATCAGATTCAATGAGAATAAGGATATGTATTGATAACCTATAGCCAACGTATTTCGTCCGTCGTCTGCTGTGCATAAACTTATCACATTTTAGTAAGTATCTTGCCTAAAATAATCCTGACCAAGTGTGGTGATTTTTCAATTCAAGATTCCCACTAGTAGTGAAACAAATTATATAATCTTGTTTCGATTGTAACAGGAGAGGAGAAAATGTAGTGGCCAGACCAGGATTTGAACCCAGGACCTCCAAACACTAGCCGAATGCTCTACTGATTGAGTAACCTGGTCACTGATGATAGAACAAGTCCAATTACACTACATTCCTCACTTTTTTTTCTAAGCCTTCACCCCCAAAGATACATGTATGCATATCTATGCAATGCTTAACATACTCCCAATGCTTGAAATGGGTTGGCAAGATCACCAATTTTGTCACAGGAGAGGTAGCAGCGACCAGACCGATTTTTGAACCTGTGACTTCGAATGTTCAACCGACTGAACTACCTGGTCACTGATGATTGAACCAGTCCAATTTCACTACACGATGAACCATGAATCATTGACATCTATTCGAGTTTTGATTCTTGGATTTGGTTTTGATTGGTGTCTGTAAATTTAGAATGACTTTAATTGTATTTCCATTATCTCATGATCTGTGTACTTAACCAATCATTCGTCTATCAACTTTTCCGTTAAACTTCTTCTAGTCATGAATGACAGCATGAATTTTGATTATCAGGTAAAAAGTACTTGGTATTTAAAGGGAATCATTTTATATTTACAAAGTATTAAAATGTGGCCCTAAGAGGCTGGAATGGTGGGGTCAATAAAAATGAAATTGCATTTTCTGTCTAGGCAACAAGGGGCTGAAATGGTTGATGTCCATGTTTGGTGATCATCTTCCATTACAAATGGCCTGTGGAATTCTCTTTAGTGTGAACAAAGTGTCATATTGCTGATCATTTAAGGATGTTTTCTTCTGTGGTTTCAGTCCCGTTGAAGTCTCGTTTCGACATAGATCAAAAACGTTATGAGATTTTAAAATACGATTTATCAATATCTGTAGCATGTGGTCTGTAGCAAATTTTGTCAAAAAATTACATTTCTATTTTGAGCAGTTTTTTTTACACAGCGTTTTAAGAAATGGCCCATTTGGCGGCCATTTTGAAATTGTGTCTTTTTTGGCTTTGAGTAGAGCTGTCGTTTTCCCATTTTTTACTTAAATTGTTTTTAGCTCACCTGGTCCAAAGGACCGAGGTGAGTTTATGGGATACGGCAGCGTCCGGCGTCCGTCGTCCGGCGTCCGTCGTCCGGCGTCCGTCAACAATCAACTTCTTCTCCATAACCGCTGGTCGGATTTCAATAAAATTTGACTGGTAGCATCCTTATGGGCTACTTACTGAAAATTGTACAAATGATGGGGCTGACCCCCTGGGGGCCTGAGGGGCGGGGCCAAAAGAGGTCAATTTGGCTATTTCCATATAAACGACTTCTTCTCTGAAACCAAGCATGGGATAGCACCCATAATGCAATGGTAGCATCCTGATAGGGTGGGGATTCAAAATTGTACAAATGATGGGGCTGACCCCCCGGGGGCCTGAGGGGCGGGGTCAAATGGGGTCAATTTGGCTATTTCCATATAAATGACTTCTTCTCTGAAACTAAGCATCAGATAGCACTCATAATGCCATTGTAGTATCGTTATAGGGTGGGGATTCAAAATTGTACAAATGATGGGGCTGACTCCCGAGGGGGCTGAGGGGCGGGGTCAAAAGGGGTCAATTTGGCTATTTCCATATAAACGACTTCTCTGAAACCAAGCATGGGATAGCACCCATAATGCAATGATATCATCCTTATAGGGTGGGGATTCAAAATTGTACAAATAATGGGGCTGACCCCCCGGGGGCCTGAGGGGCGGGGTCAAAAGGGGCCAATTTGGCTATTTCCATATAAACGACTTCTTCTCTGAAACTAAGTATGGTATAGCACCCATTATGCAATGGTAGCATCCTTATAGGGTGGGGATTCAAAATTGTGCAAATGATAGGGCTGACCCCCCGGGGGCCTGAGGGGCGGGGTCAAAAGGGGTCAATTTGGCTATTTCCATATAAATGACTTCTTCTCTGCAACTAAGCATGGTATAGCACCCATTATGCAATGGTAGCATCCTTATAGTGTGGGGATTCAAAATTGTGCAAATGATAGGGCTGACCCCCGGGGGGCCTGAGGGGCGGGGTCAAAAGGGGTCAATTTGGCTATTTCCATATAAATGACCTCTTCTCTGCAACTTAGCATGGTATAGCACTTATAATGCAATGGTAGCATCCTTGCATTGTAGGCTGGGGATTCAAAATTGTGCAAATGATAGGGCTGACCCCCGGGGGCTGGGGGGCGGGGTCAAAAGTGGTCAATTTCCATATAAATGACTTTTTCTCTGCAACTTAACATGGGATTGCACTCATAATGCAATAGTTACATCCTTATAGGGTTTGGATTCAAAATTTTGCAAATGATGGGGCTGACCCCCCCGGGAGCCTGAAGGGTGGGGTCAAAGGGGGTCAATTTAGCTATTTCCATATAAACGACTTCTTCTCTGCAACTAAGAATGGAAGAGCACTTATAATGCAATGGTAGCATCCTTATAGGGTTGGGATTTGAAATTGTACAAATGATAGGGCTGACCCCCAGGGCCTTAAACGGCAATAGATGCGAGGTCAAAAAGGTCAATTAGACTACTATTTTCAAATAAATTACTTTGTCTCTGAACCTATGTATTGGATAGCATATTTGTATGGTATCAATAGCATCACTGTATGGTTGTGATTCAAAATTAAACTTTGGGAGTCAATTTTGCTTATTTTTCTAATTGTCAGATCCTTGTGATAATTACTAACAAAAAACCAGGTGAGCGATACAGGCCCTCTGGGCCTCTTGTTACTTAAATCATCACTGCAGAAGGTGGGCCTAAGGTAGGGTAATATTTAGAAGCACGTTAACACATCTTGTAACAAATGACAAGTTATCAAGTAAGCTAGTCATTACACTTTCATCCAAATGTAGCTATAACCTGTCTTGTAGATTCCGAGAGCTTTCTTTTATTAGTTATCTTCACGAAGATTTTCAGCTGTATCGTAAAATATTGAACATTAATGTGTGAAATGATACACTTTTGTCACTTTATTTCTACATTTAATGGTGATTTGTATTGAAAATAACAAATATTTAAATGGGGCAAAAAAGTAAGCTCACGGACCCCCCGTTTTTCTGCCTGATTTAGAAAGAACAACCCTTTCCCTATTGATATGCAAACTATTGACAAAAGTTTAATACCAGAACTTTTTCTATAAAGGGTTAAATTTGACAAAAATGGCTGAAAATTGTGCATTTTGGAGCTCAAAATTAAGGGGTAGGGGTAGCATATGTTGTTATTTTCAGAAAAAATATTACTCCTATTAATCATAACTGGTATATTTTAAATGAAGACTACTTGAAAATAAATTCTACAAACATCCATACACATCAAACATCTCATTTGGGAATTATGGCTTTAAATTCTAGTGTATGTGGTCAAAACGGCTAAATATTGAAAAAATTTTAGAGTCTGTGGCAATTCAATCAAATAAAATAATTTTCATGTTCAAATTATATTATTATGTTTATTAAATTAAAACAAAGTAGAAATGGATAGGAAAACATGGAAATTGAAATGTATTGTTTATTTCCGTGTGAATGATGGCCGAGACTGTATACAAAACCTGATCAGAGGCAGATATGTACAGATGTGTTGTAGCACAGTCCTTATCAAAGACGTTTATATCCGTAGAATCGGAAATAAGGTGATAGGTTCTGTGACACAGTGTTGGCAATTGTATGAATTACGTCCAGTTGAATAACAAATGTGCCTGTAATAACTAATACTTGTTAAATCGTGTACCAGAGATGAGTACGTAATTCTGAATTAGTCTACGGAATGGGTCAGAGCATTTCTGTGTTCTATAATCAATCAATTATACAAAGCAAATGGCCCTAGACTGCTGATATACATTCAACCGGAGCTAGTGGGCTTTAAATATGTACTTTTGTACAACTGTTCAGGTTAAACAATACAATATATATAGCGCTCGTCACAATGAGCCTAAGCAGACAAATCTAGGAGAAAAGACACTCAGTAAGATTGTATTTGACCTCCTATATCTCGGATAGTTGGAACTAGCTACTTTTCACTATTCAAGCATTTTCTCCCACCTAACTTGTATACATGTATGTAGCTATCTAGAGAATCATTAATTGCAGGATACTTCCTAATCATTAAATGATTAAAAAGCTACATAGTTGACAGGTTACTAATTATAAGAATTGTCATAAACTCATCAAAATCAATTGAAATTTATTGCATTAGAGATTATAAAATCTAATTCTTAAACATACCAAAATGATCTACATGCCAAACTCTTGTAAGTGGAATAAGTTGGCTTGCAGCTGGGTTAACTTTATACTGGACTATATATATAATGAACCATTGGCATGAACGTTGAATTAATAAATCCATCCCTTAAATTTCTATTTTGTAAATGTATCATTTTAGTGAATTAACTCCCTTTCAAATAAAAGCATCAAGTAGATAATTTTTGAATGATATTTAGGAGGAGTGGGTTGGTGTGGTTTTTACATAAAGTTAGATACGTATACAGTCTCTGTCTCTTAGTTGACGGAGCATACTTCTTTGGCTCAGTCAGTAGGGGTGTAGATTTCCAGACCGGAGACCTGGGTTCGATTCCTGGTCGGGGCACTTGACAGGAATCATGTGTATTTTCCCTGTTCTTCTATAGATATATAATGGCCACATGTGTGCTGATAAGGATAACTATGAGAGACCAGTCTCTTAGCTTTACCTCAAGGAAGGTATTCAAATATTTGCCCAACCTTAAGCTATTCATTTTGTTTTAAGTAGGATTAGCAAGCATATGACAACAGCTTGATCAACAGTCTGGGGTGAGGTTATACAAAATACATGTAATGCTGTCCTCAGATTTGAATTGACTTGGGCCATTGAAAGTAAATTTGAATATCGCCCAAATAGTTAATAAATAAATTATTTACTCTCTCTCAGTTAGAACTTGGCCTGGTTCCTATGGTTTAATTTATTCAGCGATTTACATTTATGATATGTACTGAGAAAATATTCACTTTTGAAAATGTATAGAGATCTGTATGATGTTGTTGGCATGGAAGCCTGCTGGGAAATGTGCATATTGATACCTCGAGATACATGTATGCACAGGTTATGTTTGCTCTCAATAAATAGACCTCAATTATGGTTAATGCTTTCATGGTAGGTCTCCTGTATTATATGCATCTAAAAGGTGACAGGGATTTGAGAAGCTTAGTATGAAAATCAAATATGGTTGAATAAACTTGCCGTACAGAACTGGCTTTAGAGAGTGTACATTGGTTTTCTATGTGCTATACACCATTCTATTCACCTGGAGAAATGTGATAGGGTGTGTGTCTCGATCTTACTTTTTCCAATCAAAGACGACTGACGTATATTATACATGTATTCATTCCAATGTGATCAGGGGTCTGTAAAGTTCCTGCGGACAGGCCGGTAACTTGTTAGTTGTCAGCGATTAGCAAGGGAAGACGGGAGAAAGGAAACTTCCGACAAAGCTTTTCATAGCAGAGTAAATATATTAAGGAGTTACATTGGAGTTTGGAGTAATTGTGTGATCAAGATGACTGTGTACATTTGATTTAAATGCATTAGCGCTGCAGACATTGTTTACACACAAACGGGATAACAAACATGGGCTTCCTCGACACCTGGTCCGTGCTTGGTGTAGGGAATTTGTGTGTGTCTGTTGTCATCACAAATCGGCCCGTAAGTACCAAAACATTTATGTGTTGATAACATAGACTCATCTAAGCACTCCTTATGTCAGCCAACTTTTTAGATTGTCTTCGTATTGACAAGATCAAGTATATATGCTCACATTTATGCTGTTTGCAAATGGCGTATTGAACATATTGGGATTAAGTCATTTATGTTAAGTTGTTTTGAAACAACTTAACTAACCTGTGCATACCTTTATCAATTATTTCTAAGATTGCCGTTCACCTTTTGCAATGATTTTCAAATATAAGACTACAATTCTAATAAACAAGTAGAGCGAGTGCGTCATTGATAGCACAAATCCTATCAACAATAAACAGTCAAACTTCGATGTATCGAAGTTCAAGGGACCATCAGAAAAACTTTGAATCATCGAGACTTTGAATTATTCGTGGTTGAAATTATACTGATGTGCTTTTTTTTACCATAACCAACTGTGGTAGTTGTGTACATGTCGTCTCCGTTCCGTAAGCTTTATAATCATTGTATTTACCACAAACAAAACAAAATAAAAACAAAGTATGCAATTAATCACATGTATTGCTATCGTTAGCAATACATATGTATATTATAAACAAGACTTATGTGTACTAGGCTAAACCCATGTACATGTGTTCGTTTGGTGACTATATTTAAGCGAGAGTTGATATTACGGAATGAATATAAAAACGAAAACACGTTGTAAAAATGAAACTGAAAAGGAGGAACCGAAAGCGCTACAACACCTACAAAATACTTCGATTTAGAATGATCGATTTGCTCCAGTATTTATGCCAAAGTTTTGCAATGTAACAGTTTTGAGTATGAGTTACTAATAATGTGGCTTGCTATTTACCATTCCGTAAATTCTACAAAACCGCTCCTAATGGCGGGGGCGACCATCAAAAACGACTAACTGTATCTTTGCCGTACTAATATTTTAATAACGCAGCTTGTAAAAACAAAGCACCGGGTATCGGCCTGGTAAGTGATATCAATTATCTTGATAATCCCTATTGTCTGGCGAAGGGCCGTCGCTAGACATCTAGGTGTGACAGCATGCCACGGGGTATCGGCGAACACCTGATCTGTACAGGTAAATTTTGATTCGAATCATCGAGTGTCAGTTGCCTATGATTCTATAACAAATGGTACATGAAAAAAATTCGACACATCGAGAACTTCGATTAATAAAACTTCGATTCATACATGGGTTAGTTATTGATGTTATATAGTGAAGCAATTCGGGACCAGACAAAAAGTTCGATACAGCGAGAAATTCGATTCATCGGAGTTCGAATCATCGAGGTTTGACTGTATATGCCGCCTTAAGATTTTAATTTTGCCTTTTACTAGTTTTAAAGGAATTGTTTCAAAGTGTCCTTCAGATATTTGTTAGTCTATTTTGTCTTTAGGCAGTACAGTGCAACTGTTCAATATTATGGGATAAAAGTTTTGTTAGGAACAAGAATTCATGTTGTAATTTATAATTTGATTGTCAGTTCATGATGATCACATATAGTTTTGGTGTTAACTAGTTACTAATAAAGGGAAAGATTTGTGTACATATGATACTGTTGTAGGTCACGTTTAGATCGCTTGCGACCATGCAGATATACCGGTAGCTTAATTGGTAGAGCATCCAACAAATGCAAGTGTTAGGAAATCTAGATCCCTGGTTAGAATCTACAACTGGCTGTGTATTTTCTTCACTCCTACATGTATATTTTATGCCGTGACCAAACCCTTTTTCTAGAATTGGGATACTATTACTGGAGTCTGGGCTCTATATATGTTGAGTATTCAAGAAGACTTAAAAGAATGGAATCAAAAGAATGTAATAGTTCAGAGTCTTGCCAATCGCTGATGATTAGTTGGTAGAGCATCAGACTCATTTTTGAGATTCTAGGTTTGTAAGGTCTAGCTGTCTTTGAATGTATGTAGTTAATGTCATGAAAAAGACTGAAAATTAGTACCAATTTTGATAATTGTCCTGCAACAAGTCTAGAGTATATACCTCCCTGAAAAATTATATATATGACAGTTTACAAATTTGTCACAATTTACTGGCATAGAAATCCAAATTTAGATACTGTACAAAGTTTAATCTATTTGATGAAACTACAACGAGAGGCTATGATTAAAGCCTTTTTGAATGACCACAGTCTCACTGGATTTTAATTTTCAAAAGTAGTCCAAAGATTGTACTGAATAATGAAGTTCAACCTTTTTGTCAGCTGTTTGCCCAATTAAGGGACCAGTCTGTTTATGATGTATATAGTAAAAAGGGTTTCTTGTGTGAGTACAAGTGAAATGTGGATGTACGTATATAGAGAGATGAATGTGTACAGGTTGCCAGCTATGAATATGGGATACTAAATATTGACTGTTCAGCTTAGAGATGAACCAACTCATTAACAATGTGAACGAGGGCCGTTTAATCCAGTCATTGTCGAACCGTGTCTACAGCTTTTAGGAGTATTAGTTGTTTGAGAAAGCACCTTGGCAAAATGGAAACACTTGTCCAGACATTTATTTCATTGTTTGATTAAGATCCCAGTTAGTGTACTTCAAATACATTAATGGATAATTCTTGAATGTAATATATTGGACCCAGTTAGTGCCCTCATCTCTACATTAAATATGATGTTAATAACTTTAAATTAAATACAGCTTTGTACTATAATTTTTTGAAAGGAAAGCTCCAATTTGGTTCTATTACTTATAAGTTCCCCCTTTGTTTCAAAAGTGCCCTGGACATTTAATGAGTTAAATGCGGTATGTTTGAAGAAGAAACAGATGTATGTAGACAATTTCAAATGCTCTTGATCATATCCATTTTTTTGTTTGTAGATTACATTTACACTTATACATACAAAAAAAAAATATACAGGTTGTAAAATCCAATGATTTAAAAGACCCCTATTTGTAAAATTATGTAGCTGTATTATTAGGTAGAGAAGAAGAAAATCTTGCAAGATTATTTCTGCTGAAAGTATATGTATTTGATGATCTCTGACAAAGGCACTTAGGTGTCCTTCATGCTGGCAAATAAAACATGGCGTAAAAAATTTCTGGTTTTAGTGGTAAACCTCTTCAACATCTGGTTTGTTGTCAATTTGTGGAAAATATAATATGAATTGAATATTTAAGGTTCACATGTGTTTGTTAATCAAATGAGAAGCTTCTTTGACAGAGTATTCAGAACTTCTGCCTCAGTACTACAACTAGCCCTCTCCCATAATCATTTGATTATACAAGTTTGAAGTCTAGCAGAGGCATTTGTTATAATATAGTTACAGTCTACATGCATATGTTCGGCAATACGAAGGTTGATTCTTTTTCTCCAATACTTTGATTTTCTTCCATGGCTCATGATCAATGACCATAAATGATGGCAGGTTAACACAACAAAATAAATCACATCCCCCAAAGTGGTAAAATGTACTGTTTACAATAAACAAACCATTGTGTCCTCCTCAACTGAACTATTTCACATAATCGGATTTGGACCATCCCATGGATCAAATGATAGGATTCAGTACACACTTACATCCTGGAGTTGTTTTTGAGAACCCGTTTGTGACAGTCTCAAATGTATAAATATTTATGTTTGATTTTTTTTTTTTTAATAAATTTTGAATAATTTATTGACCATATATCATACACATGAAATTTTCTATCCTTACTTAAAATCCTATTTGCCATATTTGTGGTTGCTATGGATTCTGATATCAGCACAGTACAACAGATATTGATTCTTGTACATATTGATGTACATGTATGAGTTAATTGTCATTGTATAGGTGAATAATTATAGTGTATGTCCTAAATACCACAAGGGAGGCATTGTAAATCAAGAAATCTAGATATGTCGCATTATCAATAACTTCCTAATCTTCTCATTTTGTTTCATAGAGGATATGACAACATTGCATCAGAGATCATGTTCTGGGGACCTTTATATTCCTGGTACTTCATCTGGCTACATCAACTAAAGTCGACATTTTGTTACAGCATAAGCTTATATGCATTTAGCTATGCTATTCTGTTTGTGGATGAAATGACTATGCACACAAAAATAATTCTGACAGCTAACTGTCCCCTGAAATTACAAATGAAAAAAAAAATCAAGTAGTTTTGAGGTTGTAAATGTATTGGTTAATTTGGTCACCAGAATGCAACCCCTAATGGAATATTGTCAAGATCCTCAATGAAATGATTTCACCCAAAGAGAGGTCATCTATAGTTTGATTTTGGTATTTTTTTGAACTGTTAACGTCTTGAATATGTAGAATGTAATTTTGTAGTAATGTATCTGATATCGCATATCATTACAAAAACAAAAAAATTCTTTTGATACTTCAGAATGATGGTCCACCAAAACCACGAAACACATCTTGGTCAGTAGATGATACGGGCGACAGCAGTGATAATCATGTACCGCCTCCGAAACGTGTACCAAAACGACGAATCACTGTGGTCGGACTGAACACAGCAGAGGAAACAGCCCAACAGGAAGCTAGTAAGTTCTAAATGAGTTTTATCAAAATAAAATAAAAAAACTTATATTTTGACAAGCTAATTACAGAAGTTTAATGTATTCTATGTTGGGTGTTTTGACTTTTGAATGACTTGGAAACAGATATGTTGTGTTCCATATTGAATAGCTGCATTTCTCTTTATTTTACCTACAAGTTGTTTTGTTATGATCATATCGGCTTCTTCATTACAGATTCCTATTCTCAAATACACCTGAATAAACTCAAGAAAAACCAGGGAAATCAAGGCAAATTTAATGCCAGCCCCAGTTCAGGGTATGACCAGTCTGATTTTGAGAGAGGTAAGTAATGTATATGTCTGCAAAAAATTGTTATAAATCCCATAATAAGGCTAGTTATTGTACTAATTCTGTTGTTTATTGATTGCCTTTTATTTTGCCTTGCCACAACGGAGATAATAACCTGAAGCTGTGGCTTGTTATTGTGATTCTGTCTCCTGGTAATGACTGCTGTTACTCTGACAGTATCCAAACTTACTCTGATTAATTATAGATCACATACCTACCAACATACCTACAGCCTTGTAGGGTAGATATAGCTAGTCTATAGATACGTGTTCTGGTTCCAGTGGCTGATCCTGCTATGTATGGCTACTTGCACTGTATCAGAAATAGTCTGTTGGTTGCCATATGAACCATACAAGTAGGGGGATAATTAGTGTTTCTCTAATCAAAGAGACACAGTAGCAATGTTGGTCCTATAAACCTATTTATTGGGGATTTTTTTTATCCAAGAGACTGTATACATATATAGCTAAAGTAGTATTCCATTGATGTTAGAATGGTGACTTAATTCTGTTTCATCTATTACATAGCAATTATCAGATCAATATTTATCATTGTGTTCTCTTTTACTTGATGTGAAAGGATTTTTATCTCAGACAGGTTTTGTTCTTTTATTGGATTTTATTATGCATGATAGTTGTTTGTTTTTATGCTATTTGGAACTGAAAATGCTTGTATTTTTATTGAAAAAGACAAATTAATGACGGAGTTATTTTAATGACCTGATCAAAAAATTAATGAAATAGCTCCGAAATGTGTGTGTGTGTGAATGTATACCCAGTGTTTCTACTGTATTTACTGTAGCAGTGACAAGTTTAGTGTGCCATCCATCATTTCTGTGATAATCTGTTGATACAGATGCTATGTAAATATGTACCTACTTGGTATTGTGAAATCAACATGCTGCTGGGGACACACACAGCTGACCTTTATCTTACATTATACAGATGATGTATCACAAATCATCTCTAGAGCAGCTTCATATGATAAAATTTAATAATGTTTGTCATCAAGTTTAGGGAATAGGGATCTATTGACAATAACTGCTATGTGGGCAGGAGTAATTAATATGATCACCAAGGGAAAATATCCACCTTTCTGTTTCTAGCTACCACGCTTTAAAGATTTGGTCAAATCTAGTAGTTACAGGTATCTGATTATTTCAAACATTGCTGCTTGTTGAGTCTCTAAAGACCCTATCACTTTAAGAAGTACATGTATTGAATACACAATTTCATTTTCATTGCATTTTAGCGGAGTACCAAATAGAATGTCCTAATATGGTCAATAATGAGCATAAAACTTGTTAAAACTCTCATAAGTAAATGAATAGTTCTTGTAGCATTTCTCTTGTAAATGAGCAATTGTATAAGACTGAAACTATAAAAAAAGAAATGAAATGCATTTAAAAAAGGTGCCACCATTTTATATTAACATAATATAATCCAGAACTAAATGTTCAGTTAATATCACCCCACATCTAGTTCAGAACACATTTCCAAAACAAGTTTCACAACTTAGCAATTAAAAATTTCAGATAAAACACAGTTTGTAAAATATCAACAAAAGGTGGTAATGTCAATGTTTTATTGTTAATATTCATGAAATTCAAATGATATTCTTTGCAGTCTATTTAAGTTAGCCTTTGTGTCCTGATTAGCATTATAAAAATTGATCATCTTCAAGACAATCAAATTTTTACTATATTCACATAATTTTTAAACCAAAAGCTGACTTTGTGGCCATTTTTCTTATACATGTAAAATGTAATTTTTCCTTTTGATTGTGCTTATAAGGTATAAATTAAAGGTTCCTTTCAATATGTATAGCTAAATGAATTTTTGTATGATATAATTAAAGGTACTGTGTAATACAATGTTAAGTCCCGTACACTAAACCCTGAACACTGAACATGTATACATGTGTGCCTCCAGATTGGAATAAATTTGGATTAGAGATATAACACATGAGATAATAACTATGAATGTGGAGTTTTAAAGTTGTAAGATGTGCTTGGCCAGGCCTGTAAAATGTTTGGTTATTTAAGGTTAATTCTACTACAATAGATTAACACCAGATTTCTGGACAAGTGCCTACCGGCGAGTGTATTGTTAAGACTAGGCCTGCGAAAGGCTGATATAGGGTCAAAATGTAAATGAAAATTCTATTATTGGAATGGGAAAAGATCATGAGATCAATGTGTCATTCTTCAGGTTATTGTAGCTTGTCATGCTAAATGTTGAATAGAGGTGGAATCGGGATAAATCTATTAAATTAGATATATTTTTTGTTGATCAGCAAATTAAGATTTTAAATCTTGGGTCTGGTATTTCATTTGTAGCTCTTTTTATACAAATATACATGTACTTTTTAGTTGAGAGAAACCTTTGAAAAATAATTGTAGATGTTTGTATAAAATACATTTTAATAAGGAAATGGAAAGTAGTTGAGAAATGTGACAGTTATGGTAAACAATACTAAGTTATATCGTAAATAAGTTGTTTCCATGTGATGCATAAAGAATCATCATTGATTTTATAAGTTGACACTGTTGACTGCAAGATCAAACTCTGTCTATACGGTAATGAAGCATGTATTTCATTAGTGACACTAGGCCTAGAGTGACAGCAGTAACAATGATAGGTATATTAGTAAACAAAGCACAAGCTCACCCTTTCTGTCCCTTTTGTGATAGGAGGAAAGACACGCTATACGTATTGATATGGCATTAAAATTGTTTAAAGTTAAAAAGAAAAGAAAAAAGGGATAAGACTTATTGACTTGATTGATGTAGGGTTTTAAAACACTGCCCCCACATACACAAGAGGAAAAAAAAATAATGAATAAATTGATTAGAGATAAATTAGGAGAAATGACAGGAGTAAGAATGTTTTTCAAATTTTAGCATGATTTACATCTACTATATATTACATGAACTGAAAAGTTGACAAGGCTATAAGGAAGATTTTGATTCTGTGTTTATGTGTTTATACATTGGCTGAATCTTATCTTCATTTAAAAGTTGTGTGCTATATGTCAGGTAGCCTAGTTCTTCTTCCACCAACCAGAAGATAGTTAGCACAATAAATCACACACAAATCCATCTATTGAGATAGAATTGTGGTGAAGTTATCACGAGATTGTCTCCCCTTTGATGTATATGGTACGGAGAAGGAAGTGTACTTATTGTTGGGTATACATGTTTAAACAGAATAGTGGGATAGTAAACCTGTAAATTATATTTCATCTCCTTCCAGACACATGTACCCGGTAGTTGTTACTTGAATTCAATATTACATTTGGGTGAAGGGGGGAGGGGGGGGGGGGATTGAAGGAAATGAAAAATGAGAAGTAGTATCTTGATGTTTTATGTTTTGTATGTAAATGCATGTGGTTAAAACATTTATAATGAAAGAACATTGATGCCTACTGCACTTTTAAGAACTCTAGATCTTTGTTCCAAAATGACTTGTTATCTCCATCTTCCAACTTTAGGATAAAAACTCTAGATCTTTGTTCCATAATGACTTGTTATCTCCATCTTCCAACTAAAGAGGATAAAAACTCTAGATCTTTGTTCCACAATGACTTGTTATCTCCATCTTCCAACTAAAGAGGATAAAAACTCTAGATCTTTGTTCCATAATGACTTGTTATCTCCATCTTCCAACTAAAGAGAGGATAAAAACTCTAGATCTTTGTTCCATAATGACTTGTTATCTCCATCTTCCAACTAAAGAGGATAAAAACTCTAGATCTTTGTTCCACAATGACTTGTTATCTCCATCTTCCAACTAAAGAGGATAAAAACTCTAGATCTTTGTTCCATAATGACTTGTTATCTTCATCTTCCAACTAAAGAGGATAAAAACTCTAGATCTTTGTTCCACAATGACTTGTTATCTCCATCTTCCAACTAAAGAGGATAAAAACTCTAGATCTTTGTTCCACAATGACTTGTTATCTCCATCTTCCAACTAAAGAGGATAAAAACTCTAGATCTTTGTTCCATAATGACTTGTTATCTCCATCTTCCAACTAAAGAGGATAAAAACTCTAGATCTTTGTTCCACAATGACTTGTTATCTCCATCTTCCAACTAAAGAGGATAAAAACTCTAGATCTTTGTTCCAAAATGACTTGTTATCTCCATCTTCCAACTAAAGAGGATAAAAACTCTAGATCTTTGTTCCATAATGACTTGTTATCTCCATCTTCCAACTAAAGAGGATAAAAACTCAAGATCTTTGTTCCATAATGACTTGTTATCTCCATCTTCCAACTAAAGAGGATAAAAACTCTAGATCTTTGTTCCATAATGACTTGTTATCTCCATCTTCCAACTAAAGAGGATAAAAACTCTAGATCTTTGTTCCATAATGACTTGTTATCTCCATCTTCCAACTAAAGAGGATAAAAACTCTAGATCTTTGTTCCATAATGACTTGTTATCTCCATCTTCCAACTAAAGAGGATAAAAACTCTAGATCTTTGTTCCATAATGACTTGTTATCTCCATCTTCCAACTAAAGAGGATAAAAACTCTAGATCTTTGTTCCATAATGACTTGTTATCTCCATCTTCCAACTAAAGAGGATAAAAACTCTAGATCTTTGTTCCATAATGACTTGTTATCTCCATCTTCCAACTAAAGAGGATAAAAACTCTAGATCTTTGTTCCATAATGACTTGTTTATCTCCATCTTCCAACTAAAGAGGATAAAAACTCTAGATCTTTGTTCCATAATGACTTGTTATCTCCATCTTCCAACTAAAGAGGATAAAAACTCTAGATCTTTGTTCCATAATGACTTGTTATTCCCATCTTCCAACTAAAGAGGATAAAAACTCTAGATCTTTGTTCCATAATGACTTGTTATCTCCATCTTCCAACTAAAGAGGATAAAAACTCTAGATCTTTGTTCCATAATGACTTGTTATCTCCATCTTCCAACTAAAGAGGATAAAAACTCTAGATCTTTGTTCCATAATGACTTGTTATCTCCATCTTCCAACTAAAGAGGATAAAAACTCTAGATCTTTGTTCCAAAATGACTTGTTATCTCCATCTTCCAACTAAAGAGGATAAAAACTCTAGATCTTTGTTCCAAAATGACTTGTTATCTCCATCTTCCAACTAAAGAGGATAAAAACTCTAGATCTTTGTTCCATAATGACTTGTTATCTCCATCTTCCAACTAAAGAGGATAAAAACTCTAGATCTTTGTTCCATAATGACTTGTTATCTCCATCTTCCAACTAAAGAGGATAAAAAACTCTAGATCTTTGTTCCATAATGACTTGTTATCTCCATCTTCCAACTAAAGAGGATAAAAACTCTAGATCTTTGTTCCAAAATGACTTGTTATCTCCATCTTCCAACTAAAGAGGATAAAAACTCTAGATCTTTGTTCCATAATGACTTGTTATCTCCATCTTCCAACTAAAGAGGATAAAAACTCTAGATCTTTGTTCAAAAATGACTTGTTATCTCCATCTTCCAACTAAAGAGGATAAAAACTCTAGATCTTTGTTCCAAAATGACTTGTTATCTCCATCTTCCAACTAAAGAGGATAAAAACTCTAGATCTTTGTTCCATAATGACTTGTTATCTCCATCTTCCAACTAAAGAGGATAAAAACTCTAGATCTTTGTTCCATAATGACTTGTTATCTCCATCTTCCAACTAAAGAGGATAAAAACTCTAGATCTTTGTTCCATAATGACTTGTTATCTCCATCTTCCAACTAAAGAGGATAAAAACTCTAGATCTTTGTTCCATAATGACTTGTTATCTCCATCTTCCAACTAAAGAGGATAATCATGCAAGAGGCTCCTGTAGTATGGTATCATTATTTTGAATTTTTTGAAAAAACATGTCACTAGTGAGAGGATTTTAAAGTTATTTAATGTTTACAAATGCTTGCATCTTGAGTAAAAAATTGTCATGTAAAAACATGTTTGCAAGTATTCTCCTATTAAATTTCTATTGCTAACACTCTGATATCATTTCATATGAGTATGTGTAAATCATGAGAGCTCAGGAATTTCAGACATTCTCGGTTTTGGAAAGTAGAAAAAGGAAATTTAAATGTATACAAGCAACTCCAACATCTTTGGTGTTGTGCAATGCCTTGACTAATGGCTCTTGTGTCAGATAAAAATTGAAAAGACTCCAAAGATCTGAATAGAACAAGCTGAGAAGCTGTCACTTTTGAAAGTTGAGGTAAATGAAATGTGATAATTGGTTTATGGTCATAAAGCAAAACATTATGCATTAGAAAACATGCAATCATAAGTGGATCTTCTAGTCGTTGCCATTTCCTTTCAAATCGATTAACAGTGCTTCTTTTTTCTGTCTTTTCATATTAGACTAAAAAGTGATATGTTTTAAGTACAAGACACATTAAGGTGACCTTATTGAATGTCTCACAATTTAAGATACAGGCCATAAAGATACGACCGAATCACATTCTATTGACATGCAAAAATGATACTTAACAAATTTATATTGACGGGTACTGGAATACAGTTAGGTCACGTTAGATAGGCCAGACTGTTTATGGTGACTGCCTTTGGGGGGGATAGGTGTACTCCCAGTCATAATTATCATGGTTCCCATGTAATACATGATAGTTAATAGTGTCAGGTCTACAGCTAAGTACCCTTTCAAGATGATTTGTGATTATATGACATCGAGGGCAAACTGGTGAAATGGATTTTGCAAACATTTTAAGAGTATTTTTAAATGTTTTGAAGTGGACTTTACAGAAAGAATTTTAAATTGTTGCAATATCTGTTGTGTTGTGTAATGAGGCCTTGGTCCAGCGTGTGATAATCTTTAAAAAGACGGTTAAGTTTATACACTTTTTATGTGCTCCCCTATTGTCTAATGGATACAGTAAATGAAACATGTAGGGACTGTAGTTTACATATATGTATTTGGTCATATTTCCACTGGTTTATTGTCTTCTTCATTGTGTGGTATTATAAATGAAGTAAATATTGTTATGTGTAGGGGTGCATTTTAATGAAGAGAGATGTGTACGTAGCTTAGGTAACATGAGTATTAAAGTTGATATATCGGTGACCTGCGTGGACTGAGGTAACATAGGGTTTGTGTATTCATTATGATGAATTCGATGTGTTGATAAGGCCGAGTGTATAAATATGATACAAACAATGGGACAACACACCAGCGACAGTGACAACAACACGCTTAAAGTCTACCACACAGCTATTTCCTCTTATTGAATTTGACATGTTCGGTCCGAGATTTGTCTTAAATTTTGACACATGCTAGTGTTAGAGAGTAGACTTGACCCTGTTTGATACTCGCCGTGGGAGGGTAATGGAAATGTCAGCCAACACCTTCAAGTCATTGATCTGCTAATAACTTCAAACAGTCTATCCTCAATAAATACAACACTTGGTATTTCAATAGTTCCCATTCATGATTTACTAAGAAATTTATCTCCTAGTAACAATATATATAATGTCCAATTTTCAAAAAAAGATTTTCAACAATTTAAGTAATTAAAAATTAATTTATCTTAATGATTTGTTGGTAATGCCTAATGGCTTTCACTCATTAGACACACAAAGCCCGGTAATGTATAGCCCAAGTTCTGTGTTCATTCTTCTATGACCTCAATAAATCACTTCTCTCTAACTTATAATTAATGCAGGGTATATGTACGCACCATTGAATACAGGTAGATCACTACTGTATATATCTCAATAACAAGATAGTCATGTGACCTCTCGCGTGGATCGGGGATCCCTGGGGTATCTCTCACTACCCAGTAAATCAATGGTGGGTTATGTAGCGGTCAGTTGTAAAACACTGGACGCTGGTGTGGATGTACCTTTGAGATGCAGGACCCTCAAAAACCTAGTCATGTTTATAGTGTAGTGTGACTGGAGATCAGAGGGAATTTAATACAGTAAACAACATTTAGTGATAATGAATATTGGTTGGTGGATTGGATTTATCTGTGTGGTCAGATCACTATAAGATGACTTTTGGAGTGATCACAGTTATGGGACTCTTGGTCAGATCACTATAAGATGACTTTTGGAGTGGTCACAATTATGGGACTCTTGGTCAGATTACTATAAGATGACTTTTGGGGTGGTCACAGTTATGGGACTATCTTGTTCTGCCACTTCCAAAACCACAGGTAAAATTGTCAGTTGGTTTATGAACTTTATAAAAGATTTTTTTTTTTAATTTGTCTTACCTGTATTTGAGAGATCAGTTTAATTGTCATGAAGGCATTTTCAAATTTAAAGTAAAACTATGTAATGCTATTTACTACTGACATAATCAGTTAATCTTGTTATGTATACAAATTATAGGCTAAATGTTCAAACTTTGCACAATACCTATTGACATCCATTTATTGCTAGTATACCTATTGACATCCATTTATTGCTAGTAAGGCGATCAGGGATTGATTTCTGGGTTTGGTTGTATTTCATTAAGATAAAATCTGTTAAATGTTTTGTTTCATATATATTTGTTAATGTTATGATGAATGTGTCAAAAACACATAACAAAATTGTTTGAACAGTTCACTATCAAAAGCTTTCATTCCCCTGGGAAACTTCACTGATTGCCTAATCCAAGTGCATTTTATTTGTGTGGTATAGCTATTACTGAAACGGATTCAGTGACATTTTGTATTATTCTATATGTTATGCAGCCTGTCCATTAAGATATTATCCAACCTGTCAGTTTTTCTTACTGTAATGAGTGGTGACAGAGTATCATGGTACCTTTATCATCTAATGTATGCTAAATAGGCTTACTTGGAAACCGAATACTGCTCTATAAACCAAACCAATCTAACCTCATCTATAATTAAACACTTTCCGATCGGGAAGCACCCAGGGACGGGAAGGATTGTCGGTTGTCATGCATAGTTGCATTGATGATATTAGGTAGACATGTACATGGATCAGTAGATTTCTACATATTGCTCTTTGGCTGTCCTGTGTTTAATATAGGATACTGGTAAGAGTTCTGGTGTGAATAAAATCCTGGGAACACCCTTTTACACCCATTGTTCTTGTACAACTCCATTATTTGAAATCGGAGAAACTGGACCTTGTCACATGAGAAAATTAGGTCTCGTTTTAAAATGTGTTTCTATTTTGTATAATGGACTGTGTTATGAAATTGAAAACAGGCTTTAAATATTGAATGTTTGATGCTGAGATACATAATATGTACATATTGTTGAAAGTGATTGAAATTTGAAATGGACAAAAATCTGGTTTTAGAGGGGAGGATACATGATCTACTAGAAGAGTATATGTTTTGTATATTACCTACATTTATGAAATACACTTCACAGAACAACCACCACCGGTACCAGAAAAGGTTAAAACTAGTATGGTAAAACAACCCCCAAGTCCAAGTGTCCCAAAAGCTTGTAAGTTATAGCAAGTGTTTACAGATTCTTGTTTGTTATTGACTGCTAATATTGTTCGCTTAATTAATTAATATTATTAAAAATGTTGGGTTTTTTTAACAAGTGCTGTGAGATATGTGTTTTTGGAGGATAGAATATCAATGTATAAAACATACAAGAAATGAAAAGAGCATGAAATGGAAAAATACTATTTGAAATATTCATTGAATTCTTTTGAATATGTGTGCTTTAGAACGAGCTATGATCAGTTGAGACATCTTTGTTAAATGGCTAAGTGTTTTCTTATAAAGCTTTTGTCCCTGTCACTTGATATGTGGATAAGATCATAGAAATCATTAACACCATTTTGAGATATATAGAGGTAAAGACTGCTCTTTTAACACCTGCATGTTTTTGAGGTATGAAATGCTGAGGATCATATATATATATATATGTGAATGGGTAACCGAGATAAATCACTTTCCTGCAGTTGTCATAATGACGACTGTTTAAATGGAAGGTCTCAATGACGTACAATACTCTTTTGTCAACCTGTTCACTCAGGATTGCATTGGTTCTTTAGAATAGTACTGCACAAGCCTCTCCTCTGACGTTTTAACATACAAATGTCTGTGATGTTTAATTAAATTGCTCCAAGACAATATGTAAAGGAAAAGACTTGGTAATACTTATTTATAATGGTCAGCGATGAAATATGAGTATCAAAAAACTGGCTTTCTTTTTATATTGTCAATCAGCTCTGTTGTAAATGATTGAAAGGAATTATAGATGGTCCCGATGACTCATTCAGGAAGGCCTACTTTGTAAAACCAAACAGTGTTTTAACATGACATCTGCAGTATTTAATAGAAAATCTCATGCTTTTACTGGTAAATTGTGATTAACATTTCTTTGTAGAAATTAAAAAGAGAACAAAATCTATATAAAGACATTTAAAAACCATTGATGTTTTTCAATAAATGATTCTAAAATCATTAATTAGAAGAAGTTGAGCAAATGCATATGCAGTTTTATTGTGTATTTCACTTTAAAGGTTAATATAGGAGTGACCTATCAAACTAAATAAACTGATGTCTTCGTCCTAGAGATTCTAATTCATCATTGTGAGTAGATTTAACTTAGATTAAATTTATAGGTGTCCATATTGAAACAGTGATTACTCTGCTGGAGCGCTTGGTCCTAAATGTACTTTATAAAGAGTGGCTTTGAACGTCTTGTTTTTGCTTATATTTTGTCATCACCTAATCATTTTTGAGTTCATACAAAAGTGACTTTATGGTATTGTTTATTATGGTGCATCCTGTTTTTCACCAGACGTGGCTGCATCTCCCATTTCTCCCATTGAAGTCGACTATTGGAGAGGTAGAACAAAAAACTATTGATGTTGTATTTTACTTTTCTTATTGTTATTGTTCTCTTTCCATTTTAGTCATATTGAATGTTTTCTGTACATTTCTAAAGGAAAACTAGTATGCTGCATGCATTGTGATCATGTAAAAAGTTGTTTATTAGATATATAATATCTGATATGGCTTTAAACTTAATTAAAAAAGACATCTTTGTAAGCTTTAAATTCAATTTTTTTTCATTTTTCTTAGTGTAGCATTGTGTATGTTTGATATTCTTAGGTGGTTAGACATGGAGATGAAGAAATGTTTTGAAATAGATTGTAGAGAATGACATATGTACTATTAGATATAATATATTCAGGATTTTGAGAAGGAATATTTATAAATTAAAATTGTTTTGATTCATTTTCTTTCTCACTGATGTTGCATGATTTTGTTGTGTTGTCTTGATGATCTAATTACCATTGTTTGATCTAATTGACAAATTTAGTGGCTGTTTTCTCTTGTCTTTTAAATTAATTGTCATCTGCATGCCAACTCATCGAAAAAGTCATGAAGTCAAATAAAAACCTTATTCCAGTCCTGGTATATGGTTTTAATTTCAGTAAAGTCTAGTTACATGGTAATGAAAGCTCAGATATGTTAGATACGTTATCACATGTATGTTATCTATACCAATTTGTCTCTTTCCAGCCAATGATGAGTCCCCCATCCCCCTTAAACCCACACTGGCCCGTTCTGCCACCAAACGTAGTACCAAGAAGGTACCACCAATATCCACTGCTCAGTCGGACAAGTTCTCATCCATGCACAAGGAAGATGACAGTGACAGTGCATATGCAGCTTCTCTGGAAAGCAACATGGAAAAGGAGTCGCATCAAGAGGTAAGAACACAATCCTCAAGACGAGTCTGGAGAAGGTCAAAGGTCACATTGTTTTAATGTTGTAATCCCTGGGGTAGTATCACCAGTTCAGTGCAGTTGCATGGGTCTCCACCTTTATCATATTGTGCACATTGGGCACCATGTATAGAATTAGTAATTATATGTAGGCCTTCTTTCAGTAATAAATCTTTCTTCTACTAGGGTTGTTGGTCAAACAATTTACTGTCCAAAGTTATTGGTCCTAATCTCTGGCTCAAGTGACAAAAAAGTCATAGAAAATACCAATAGCATTCATTCTGAAATTTTCGTTAAGCTTTTACTATCACTTTTTAGACACTTTTCATTATTTATCAATATATATTTTTGTCTTTTTTTTTCAAATTTAGCATATCGTAGTGCAAGTTAATTGTAGTTGGTGTAGTTATTTAACTTCTATTTTTTGCACCATTATTGGATAAAAATGAGCTTTTAGATGCATGTAATACATCATATATAGTACTACGGTGTTGGGTGGTTACTAATGGACATGATATTATTCCATGATTAATGATATGAAAATTTTAGAGTTTGGGGGTCAGAAGGGAGTTGATCTTCAAGTCTGATATATGACACATCCAGTTATCGGATATATCTGATAGTACAAACATTGAGTGCTATATATACCAGATATTAAAAAATGTAAATACACTCAAACCTGTCTTAAAGAGTATTCTCAACAGAAACATTTGACAAAAATCCTCTTCCTTCTTTAGGTTTTAGAGCATACTGTATAATTATGGCTTCCAGCAATGAGAACTTTTGTCAGTAATCTGTTGCATATGACATTGATAGATAGTTTTTGTATCAATTAGGCTAAGGTTCATCACTGTAATTAGGGTGTGTCCTTTTCCATGTAAAGTGGTGAGGACTTTTAAGCTGAATGGAGGTTTAGTGTTAAAAGTAGACAGATATATACAAGTAACTGGTCACGTTAATGAAGTGTAAAATTAAAGACGTCTGATGAAGATCCCATGTGTAAAGTAGGAAACCTGGTCATGTCTGGACACATGCTTTACCCTTACATTTAACTAACAGTGTTTAGCTTCTATGGCTGGTCTGTTGAAAACTAAGATAATACTGGCCTTTAATTTTAACCATTGTGTAAACACAGTTATTGTTGAAGACCATTTATTGAGTGCCAGCTTGTGATTTAACAGACTAAGTTTTTCTTTGGATTTCATTCATAGTATGTGGGACATTTTCTCTCATTTATTGGATTGACACGATAATTAGAATATGGAAATCAAAACGAACTTGAGATTCATAGAGCTCTGTGATTTAGTTAATACACTTTTCAACACTTCGTCCCTGTGAAAGTGTAAGAAGGCAATTACAAATCTAGCCCATAGAAAAGTTGGTGATCTATCAAAATCTTTATCAATGTTAGAGGGATTTTCATTGCACCATTCTTTTCTTTCTGGTATTTTTCTTGTTAATCATCCATGCATGTTATCACAGTATCCTTCATTTTTTGTGGAGCTTTTCAAAAGGAATTTTGATATCATGATGATTTGAAAGATAAATCATTGACTACTTCAATATATGTATATGTATACAGAAGTGTCATCATGGTCTTGGAGCATTTCACATAAGATCGATGAAATCATTCAAGTTATCCACAAAATATGAAAGGTATAATTCAAGTTCTTTATCAATGTATTGAAAATCAGGTAGACCTCACACGGTCACATTACACAAATAGTAGACACACTGTACACCTGACTTGATGTCTAGGTGCTGGGTCAGCTTCAGTGAAACAAGCCTGTACACCTGACTTAGGACTGGACATCTAGGTGCTGGGTCAGCTTCAGTGAGACAAACCTGTACACCCGACTTAGGGCTCGAGGTCTAGGTGCTGGGTCAGCTTCAGTGAGACAAGCCTGTACACCTGACTTAGGACTGGACATCTAGGTGCTGGGTCAGCTTCAGTGAGACAAACCTGTACACCCGACTTAGGGCTCGAGGTCTAGGTGCTGGGTCAGCTTCAGTGAGACAAACCTGTACACCTGACTTAGGGCTCGAGGTCTAGGTGCTGGGTCAGCTTCAGTGAGACAAACCTGTACACCTGACTTAGGACTCGAGGTCTAGGTGCTGGGTCAGCTTCAGTGAGATAACCCTATTAACCCAGCGCCAGCGTCTCTCTGTCACAAAGGGACCAGAATATATTGTTATTTTCAAAAACAAACACCTCATAAACAAATTCTTTAACTTCTATAAATCTTGCACATTTATACAAAAAACACATGGAGTGACCTCTTTCAATGACCTCTGGCCCTTTCCACTATGTCTTTTTTATGCTATATTCTTTCCTTTGGGGAAGTTTTCCACTGAATAGTGAGTTGATATGTTTTTATTGACAGATGATGAAGTACCTCAACAGTATCCGCAATGGTTCCAAGGTTGGTTTGAATGCACTCCCGCATGTTATTCAATTTTCATTTTTTGGGTTTATTTTTCACCTCCAGAAAAATGTCCCTTGTTTGTTTTCTCTCATTTGTATTAACAAAACTCCATTAACAATAACTTGTTTGTTGACCAGCTTCCTTTGAGAAGGCTGTATTTGATTTACATACGACTTTATGATGTGATGTGAACATTTTAACTACATTAATTTGTCATTAATTATTTACATATTATCAATAACCCATATTTAACTGCCTCATAGTTAATGTGTCCACGTATAATAGATTTCAAGCACTACTATTACTGTAAATAAGTATCGGAACTTAACAACAAGAAATGCAAAGATAATAATGAAATTTCTGCAGTCAAGTTATATGGTACATGCATATGTGATGATTAGATAGTAGTTGATATGTGTACAGAAATATGTCCTGTATAAAAATGTTTACTTTCATAAAGATCATTATATATTTTGGGTAAAATAATTGTATTTATGAAAGTACCATAATGTAGAATACATAATTGTGTGTAAATTGTTATTCTGAAAGTTTCGTTTTTATGCTGGGGCAAAAATGTAGATAGACAATGTGTTTCTTCATTTGCTGTCGAGTGAATAGGACTGAGTGTATATACCCAGTATTCATAGTATAGAAAATTATTTCATTATTTTCTGTTAATTTAAATAAGATAAGGGAAATATTTTCTTCTCATTATTTTTCAGCTTTAGCTACTTTTGCAAAAACTTTAAGCTTTTCTGGTGCCTATTGTAGTAATATTAATTGATATTAAATCATTTTGCTTACTTTGAATTTAACATTTGGACCTTGTTGGTCATTCATACATATTCATACAAACTCTTACGTTAAAAATATTGTTCTGTCAAATATTTACCTTTTCATATCACATGCTTTTATAAGTTCTTAACTGCTATGTTCAAATCGGGCATTTGTTCACGAGTTGAAAAATTATGAAAAGATATTTTATAATTACATATTCAAAAAAATTTATAGAAATTGATGGACCATCTTGAAATAGTGTGTTAAGGTTTCATTACCCTGTATTTTACCCAGTATTAATATTGCATGTGGTTAATGCCAGAAGATGGTAGAGTAAATTTAAACCCATGTGTGTGTGCGCATGATAGGGTGAATCTGAGGACAAGTGATGTGTAGAATGCATGGGATAGGTATAAGTTAAGTTATAAACATACCATTAGGATGAAATACCCATCTAAGAAACACATTATGACATGTATTACACTTGATGATATAGAGAAATATGAATAAAAAATGACAATGTATATAAGGTTACAAAATACTAAAAAATTTTTTTATTAAAACACAATTTATATTGATTTTTGGACATAGCTAGAATTTAAAACCAGAAAGAGCACTTTCTTAAGCTCTCATATTAGTTTCTTTATCAGTAATTTGATTACCTACACAAAGCATTTTATTATCTCCTGAAGGATTGTCATATTTGTTGAATTTATTTCAGCAACTTGTTGATGACTGGGTGTCAACTGTCAAGCTGTTTTGAGGCTGTCAGGAGAGATCTGATGTAATGTATGTATGTAGTCCTTCAGACTTCATCTTTGATTTGCAGATGATGAAGTCCTTACAAGGAATCCGGAGCAGTGCCCACAAAAAGAAAGAAAAAGTTGTGCTAGAGAAAAACACAAGCTTGACGTCAAGGTCTCCTTCACCAGATTTCCACGAGAGTGGGATATGGAGCACATCGTCACGAGATAACGATTCCGATGCTAGCTCTCTTTCAAATCGAAGCAAGAAAAGGTAATCATTTCATCGTTGCTTACAAAAACGTTCTTGTCATGTAAATGTACTTCTACCACAATATGCGCTGTTATTCAACTGGGGTATCGAAAATAAACGATGCAGCTGTTGATTAACAATTTGTTTATACACGTTGTATAAACTCTGTACGCATTCTGATTGGCTGACACGATGAACTTTGACCGAACTACATCTTTTCTCAGTGTCATATCATCTTTTGTCAAAGTCATCAATAATCGAGTGACGTCATGCTATGCTGTGATAGCCGCTTGACACCAAAACTGCTGTTGGATTGCGTACTTATCCTCGTCGTATTTGTATCGGCTAAAATAGGATATTATTGTGGTAGAAACAGGTCACACGACTTGTGGTTGTTGGATATTGAATTTATTCCACACTCAAAAGTTAATTTTGTAAAGTTACAAAAGACACTCGCTAAAGCTCGTGTCTTTTGTAACTTTTAAAAAAATAACTCACTCGTGTGGAATAAATTCCATATCCAACAACCACTCGTTGTGTAACCTCTATTTATAGAATTCTGGAAACAAAAATATTGATATTAACATGCCAGTTTGAAGTAAGGAAACTTTAATAATTTCTTCTTGACTTGGTTTAAAAGATAATTTTTGTAGATAATTCTTTTTTGCAGAATCCTGGTCTAATAGATAAGAAAAATAATACCTGGGGCAACACAAGAAGCAATTTTTTGGTTTGTGGAAGAAAATAAGAAAACATATAGTTAATTTTAAAAAATCCTCTTTTTTTCGTAGCAAAAAGGTGGAATCTCCATTTGAGTCAAGACCAAAGTTAGCAAGATCAGAAGTGGATTTGAGGAAAAGTAGCAGCAGTCGTGATGTGATGGATTATGGGTCTGATGTTACCGACTCTAGCAGTAGTAGTAGTACATTACACATAGATTACAACCCTGTTAGTGGCGTGACCTTCAGGGAAAACCGCAACTCAGACGTCCAGGTGGTAGGTCGTGGATACAACGACGACCCTACGTCCGAATCAAAGGCCACTGCTGCAGCCAATAACAAGGCACGTCGACGCACACAGAAAGGTAACAGCTGTGATCTCTGTATGTGATGGGAAATACTGGACTGAAACTCTCCTATCCTCAACATCTTATATCAGTGTGGAAATAAAAAATGTCTTAACTTTAGTAAAAACTGATGGAAGCAGTGATCTTCAATTTGTGCACAATCACATTTTTTGTAGATTGAAACATTTTCTTAAAAGAGAATCCAAGACAAATTATTTAAAAATATACGTTATCTTTTGAAATTGATAACTTAAAGAAAAATGTGATATTGCTTTTCTATTGATATTTTGAAGGAAAGAAAAGAAATGTCGTAGGTGATTGTGAACTATTATAAAGGTCTATAAGATGCTTACCCTCTGTTTGTATTCCTCTTAACATGGAAATCCTATACATCATCACTATAACCAACTCTTTATCAGAGGGTCTCTGTCGACATGCATGTCCCTAACATAACGGAGTAGTAGGCGGATATGGTGCTTTAACACACAAAACAATCAGAAATCTAAAATTGGCCCAATTTGATCATCCATATGGAAAATTCAAAGTAATACTGAATCACTTTGTGAAGTTTCACTGCATGTGTTCTTGGGACTTGCATGTTATTAATTCATAATAATGTAAATTAATTTTGCCTGGATAGGAATTCATTCCATTGGACTTTGTTATGTATAGAATCTATGATAATGATGATGATTTGCCCTCAAATAGTTCAATTATTTGGGCAACAAAGGTAATGACCTGTTCAACAGATTCTCTATTTTATTTTCAAAATAAAAATTCACAAATATTTAGTTCACCCTTGAATATATTTTTTTCAAATCCATCAATTTATTTTTTTATTTAAATTGATTACTTTGAAAAATGAAACAGAATATATTTCTTTATTTAATTCATTTTAACTCACTGAGAACTACAAGATGTGAACATAGATGAATAATGTTTATGGGCCTTTAGTTTTGCTTCTTCAGTACACAACATAGTTAAGGTGATGAACAAACTTTTCAATTTTCAAATTCATGTTAAAAAGAAGCAAAATACAAATCTAGATCTATAAGAAAAAATCTGAAGAATATTCACCACTTAGGATAAAAACAAATAAGAGATAGCCCGGTACCCTAATGGAATGTCTTCCTGATAAGAGTGGCCTAAATCACTGTCCTTCACCTCACATATCCCAGCATTCCATGATGTCTTTTTTTCAGGACCATTATTGTCCCCTCTGGGCGTGGCTTCGTCCAACAGTCTCGGCTCCGTGGAGCTAGATGATGACCAAGCCCCGGCCAAGGATGGAAACATTGGTGTTCGAGTGGTGGGCAGGGGTAGGTGTCTATAGTGTTTACACTGCTAGAGTATGGGAGGCGTCTGTCAGGGAGATGGATCGGATCATTTAATGTGTTAGGTGGAGATTCCAAATCTCGTCTCAAGGGGTTAAAGATTCAAAGATTCAAATGTTGGAAGACTGTTGTATTCGGCTCTGGTGTTAACAAAACTATTCACATCGGCATTTGATGAAGAGCTTGTTGAGAAAGGAGGGGACCCATTTAGATTTGTAAAAAGACTGATGTTAGATGATGATAGAAGACAGAAGTTCTGCCATATTAATGTTTTTATGGGATAATCATTTTAATGATAACTACTTCTTAAATATAATTGGAAATCATCTGATTCAAAAGAAGGCTTGAAAGGAACTATGTTGAAAATTGTCTTGAGGTTTGGTTTGAAAAATGAAAATGTTTTAACACAATGAAGTCTAGATAGTTAAGAAAATAGGTTGAGTTGCTGGGATAAATACATCAGTGTCCTTTCTGAATCAAATTTTGCTTCCTTCATGCTGTTTCTCAGTATACTGTAAACGTGGAAAATTACACTAATCATGTGAAGGTCGCTTGATCACAAAAATTCCCCCCACATGTAATATTTTGTACTTGCTTAAACTCCATAGAAGAAAGATCAATTTGTTACATGAATTGAATTTGTTGATAAAACGATAAAGAATACAGTAATGATAACAGATCTTTCAGAAATTGAAAAAAAGAAATTGTAAAACAAATTGCATTGGCTAAAAAACAACCAATATGGAAATCACCTTGAATGGTAAACAAAAGCTTGAAAATCAGATAATTATTTGAAAAGACTTTAAAGGCCCATTACCTTTCCGGAGCAAAATATAACGGTTTCTTAAAAAAATTAATAACATAAGAAAATGCATACCGATGACCTAAAATAAGGTTACGACACCAAACATGTGCAAGATTTCCTGCGTAATATATGAAAACAGCGGAGAGTCAATTCGTTGTTTTGCCGTCTGGTGCAGTGATAGTCAACTACCGCGCGGTATTTAGGAAGACGGCGGGAAACATAATACGACCCGCGTTATGAAAATAAACATTTTATTTATTTTAATCAAATCGTTCAGAAGGTGATGATAAAGTAGTATTAACGGTAAGTAAATAAATTTTAAGACTCTACAAAATTATCGATCTTGTTTTACATTCCCATTTTAAAAATTAAAAGCCGTTTCGGAAAGGTAGTGGGCCTTTAAAGACTTTTTAAAGACTTTTAACAACCTGTCCCCAAGTTGCTGCATGGCAATTACTTGTGTGTAAAAGCACTGGTCAAAATAGTCAGAATCGAGGGGCAATTATGATTAATGTTAATTGATGGTAGCCAGTACTGTTTGATATAATGATATTGTATTAAGATTCTAGGCAAGCAGGAAGTAAGGGAGGCAACTCTTACAAATGTTTAGAATTTACGCAATATTTACTGATGAATTCAAGAAATTAACACTTACAAAAATGTCCATGTTTACAGTACTAGTTTAAAAATAGACTGAGGATTATCCTAATTAACAAAAATAACCTCATCTGATCTCCTGTCATTTCTGATAACCGATACCTCGTCTACTTCTTCAATACTTAACTGTCTATCTCTAAAGGGGACCTGTACCTAGCTACGTCACTTTTAACTCCAATTATACAGACTGATTTGATTCATTTATCATAAATGTTTATTACTAAATCATTATTGCAAATTGAATTACTTATGATTATTGATGATAATTTTGTGATTTCAGACTTTTCACTGTAATGAATTAGCCACTCTGTATACACTGATCACTGTTTGACACTCCTCACTGTCTGGTAGATAATTAGATAACTGGCACGTTTTGGCAATATTTACCCTTAACAGTGTGCAGTGGTGTGAGTCTCTTGTAGCATTAAAATCCTTGTGAAGTTTTATGATATAATAACTATTTTGTACCTATAGGAATGTTTGACTCCAGTAATGGGACAGACCATGCTGTTACTGTCGGCAATTCTCAGTCACAGGACCGCTATGACAACCGGTCAATGAAGTCTGACCGCCGTGACATGCCTAATGTCGTTGTTGGGGTTAGCATGAACAGACAGGGCTCCAGTGATGAACCATATGTGGATGATCCCAGTTACAGTACTGAGGTTTGTAAGATTATCAATACTCTCAAATTATTTTTCTTTCCGTCTTATTTAACATTGTTCCTGTTTTGAAAAGCCAACCAGAATTATTAGTATGTACATGTACAGTGGAGTTAAATATCCCTTGATATTTGATGACCTGCTTTCGTTTTGCAGGATCCCAACAAATCCATGAGCAGAGCCATGAGAGATCGAATCATACAGGCTCAAAAACAAAAAGAGGAGGAACTGGAAAGGGAAAGAAGAGAGCGAGAAAAGAAGAAGCAGGAGCATGAAGAGAAACTAAGGAAGGAACGAGAAAGGCAACAGGAGAAGCTTCGTCGATTGAATACCAGCGAAAGTTTAGGTATAGAGTGTAAGTGTTATTAACATCACTTGGCACCACATGTTTGATGTTTCACAGATCCACTATCTACCAATGCAGAATTATCTACTCTAATGAGAAGGTATTGATTATCCTTATTAATAAGAGACACAACAGTCAATACCTACAGAGAGGAGAAGATAACTCCGCAATGTTAAAACATGGAGGAATTCAGTGGTTTTGTATAGGTGATTTACAGGATGCATTTGGCTTTTTCACTTTACTTTCATTAGGCAGAAAGAAGACAGACATATGGATGTACATATAAAAAAATACAAAGCAAACATACAATTTGCATTTGTGAAAATATTTGTGAAAGAATAAAACACAGAAAAGTTGTGATCATTCATCATCAAGCTATTCATACTAATCTATATATAGTGTTTGGCAGGTGTTGTATGATTTTAAAAATAACAAGTTTTCAATATGAAGGAATACACTCCTAAATACACCTTTTGTCTTTGACATGCTAAAGCATTTTTTGTCACATTTGATTTACAATTGATCAAAGCCTAGATTGTAATAACAATGTGTGATATACAATATTTTGTAACTGTAGCCCTTTGATTTGACATCTTTGCAATACAAATTGTGTCATTGATAATGTCTGTTATAAATTTTCTGCATAAATTTAAGAAAAATTCCATTATTCCACCATTTTTAAGTGTTGTATGACTTGTTAATTTGACTTTATGACTTAAATATTTTAATACAAAATGAAGTTTTGAATATCTTTGATACTGTAAATCTTTTCCTTTTTTTCTTTTACTAAGTAGTCCTTCATTATGTATTATTTTATTTTTCAGCATTATCTATATCCGGTTCTAATACACCGAAAACAAAAACATCGCCAGCTTTCTCACCTCGCAAAAGGACGAAACCGTAAGAGTTCACTTTAGCTTCCATTTTGTTTCATAAATTAACTGATTTTTGCCTTTGAACTTGAAGGCATTTGCTCATTATGGAATCTTAAAAGTGAAGCATTTTGAAGTACTTTCAGTATTTAATATTTCTGCAAACAAATAACAATTTGAGTCATATTTTATTGTAATGATTAGATGTTTAGCTTAAATTCATACCATGACTATAGATATGATAATATTTAACAATGATTTATGTTAGTTTATCATGTATGACATGAGTTAGCTGATTCATTCACAGGCAAGTCAATGGAACATCTAGTCACCCTGTATCCGCTTCCTCATCACGCTCTCCATTGGAGTCGGACAATCCGGACGACTGGAAACCCTACAGAGATCCGGACCTGGCACTGAAAGATGCCAACAAGAACCTTGCTCAAGAAGATTGGTGAGCTCTCTTAACACACACTGGTTTAAGATATTGTATCATTTGCCCCTGAGTTTCATAATAATCTCTTTGTTACAGGGGTGATCAAATTACTGTTAATGTAAGGGAGACAACTCCAATAGACAGTAACAAATCACTTATCTATATCAGAGAGAAATAGATACCAAGTCATGTAATCGGTTTCTGTGACAACTTTCAGGTTTAGTTCTAGTTTGAATACATAGGTATCAATCATTGTTTAGATATTTATTTAGAAAGAAGAAACAATTGTAATTTCATCATGTTGTTTCAGGGAGATAAAGTGTAGTGGTATCAACATGGTGAGGAGACTAGCCAAGTATCACCCTGAGGTCATCAATCAACAACTACACAGTGTCGTCATTGCAATGTTAAATGAAGTAAGTCAGAGAAGTCATGATGTTGTTAATTGGTATAATAAATAAAATGAAGTAAGTCAAAGAAGTCATGATGTTGTTAATTGGTATAATAAATTAAAATGAAGTAAGTCAGAGAAGTCATGATGTTGTTAATTGGTATAATAAATTAAAATGAAGTAAGTCAGAGAAGTCATGATGTTGTTAATTGGTATAATAAATTAAAATGAAGTAAGTCAGAGAAGTCATGATGTTGTTAATTGGTATAATAAATAAAATGAAGTGAGTCAGAGAAGTCATGATGTTGTTAATTGGTATAATAAATAAAATGAAGTGAGTCAGAGAAGTCATGATGTTGTTAATTGGTATAATAAATAAAATGAAGTAAGTCAGAGAAGTCATGATGTTGTTAATTGGTATAATAAATAAAATGAAGTAAGTCAGAGAAGTCATGATGTTGTTAATTGGTATAATAAATAAAATGAAGTAAGTCAGAGAAGTCATTATGTTGTTAATTGGTATAATAAATTTGGATATCAGAATAAGCAGAAATATAAACATAATTGAAAATATCAACTAAGAAAAAGAAAGATAGAGACTTCTTTTAATTGTGAATTTAGTAATTTTGCTGTTGATAGGAAAAAAAGAACCCATAAAATATCATAACTGTAAATGATTAAGTCATATTTCTGTAATTCTTTTTTCATCATTATTATTATTATTATTGGTATACATTGAGGTAAGAAGTTGAGAAAAAAACCACCAGAATGATGAAACTGCTGAAGTTATATTTGGTATGCTTTGAAATTGTGTATATATATTGGTCATTTGTTATGATTAACTAAATTTTCTTATCCTAGGTAAAAAATTTGCGATCACAAGTGTCCCGATCAGCCATTGTATGTATAGGAGATCTGTATTCTTGCCTACGGAAGGGAATGGATGCTGTAAGTACCAAGATTATCTACTTAAAACATTGCCATTGTTGAATTTATAAAAATAGTTTTAAACAATATTGGTTCTTATTATAGGAAAAAGATTAAAAAAAAACCGAAACAAATTTATGAAAATATGTCTTATGAATTAGCCATTTCCTTGATAAGATTTTAAAATTTGGATGATTTGTATAATTTATAACAATCTAATTATTTGTTGATCGTAGAGTTTAAAAGTAGTAGAATCTTATTGAGTTCTTACATATAAAGCTTATTGGAAATAAATTGTTGAAATTTTCAAATTTCTCTTCAACAGGAAGTTGATATTACTGCCAAAGTTCTTCTAGCCAAAAATGGAGAGAGTAATGGGTTTATCCGTGAAGATGTGGAGAAAGCATTAGCTGTGATGGTAGATTCTATCACTCCACAGAGGTCACTGTTGGCACTGATAGCTGGAGGTGCCACGTAAGTTTTCTATTGTATATATCATGCTGTTGATGACCATTTTATTTGACTGATGATGGAAATCGTTCCTGAATGAAAGTATTTTAGTTTTTTCCAAATCATCTTTCCATGTTCATTGATTCTCCCCTCCCTTATCAGTGAAAATATGCCATGTATTTTGTGATTTTACACATAAAAATGTCTATACTGATCAAGTTGAAGTCTTTTAATTATTTATTTAATGATTAGGTGTTTTATAACTTATATAGATCAAGATTGATTTGCATTATTCAGAAATGTTTTAAAGATGTATACATAACATTGGTTTTGTTTCTACAGACATAAAAACCCACAGGTTCGTAAGACCACCTCGTATTTTGTGGTGGACCTTGTGGATAAGATGGGTCCTGGTCGGATTCTGAGTGGTGTGAAAGATATAACAGACAGGGTATTACCTACTGCTGCTAGCTTCTGTTTAGATGGTTCACAGGAAACTAGGTAAGTGTGCTGGTAAAAAGTGAAGTGGAGAAATAGCCTGCATACCTATCTGAAATAGCCTGCATACCTATCTGTGAAATAGCCTGCATACCTATCTGTGAAATAGCCTGCATACCTATCTGTGAAATAGCCTGCATACCTATCTGCAAAAATAGCCTGCATTCCTATCTGTGAAATAGCCTGCATTCCTATCTGTGAAATAGCCTGCATACATATCTGTGAAATAGCCTGCATACCTATCTGTGAAATAGTCTGCATTCCTATCTGTCAAATAGCCTGCATACCTATCTGTCAAATTCCTATCTGTCAAATAGCCTGCATACCTATCTGTCAAATAACCTGCATACCTATCAGTCAAATAGCCTGTATACCTATCTGTCAAATAGCCTGCATACCTATCTGCCAAATAGCCTGCATTCCTATCTGTCAAATAGCCTGAATTCCTATCTGTCTTGTATATGATTTGTTTTTAAGTAATACTAGTTTGAATTAAGATATGTTTTTATGACTGTGTTCTCTGTCGACTATATGCATCTGATGACCAGTCACCTAATGGATTATACCTACATTAATAATCAGTAATTGAAATTTTCTTGAATGGTCTTCAAACAGGAAGCAAATATTTACTAGAATGATGATAAAAAGTCTATTGACTCTTCTTTATCAATTTGCAGGTATAATGGCAGAAAAATATTCTCAATATTGATGGTGCACCAGGACTTTGATAAAATGCTTTCAAAGCATCTACCTCCCCAGACTCTGCGCAATGTGACTGAGGTCGTGGATACACTGAGAACTAAGGTAAGCAACTCATTGGTATTTGTCATGAATCATTTAGTTGTAAAACAGAGTGATTTATACATTTTTCCTGTGATTTTAAAAATGATTTATTCTAAAGTGCTCTTTCAAATAAAGTTAAAGGAAAACAAAAATAAAAAACAAACAAACAAAACTGAAAATATTATAAGGAATGATTTTGTAAAGTTTGCGTTCGGAAATTTAAAAAACTGTAAACTAAATTTAATTTACATTGATCTTGAAACAAGTTATACAACTAGTACAAATATCTTTTGATGTACGTATGTATCATAAATTCATCTGTTTGTTGTGTTTCATATTATAGAGACAGATTGTGGTAATGAAACAATATTTTGCTTTCCTTAAAAGTGATGAATATAGTTATTTTTTAGCCCACCATCATCAGATGGTGGGCTATTCAAATCGCCTTTCGTCCGTGGTCCGTCCGTCCGTCCGTCCTTCCGTCCGTCCTTCCGTCCGTCCGTCCGTCCGTCCGTCCATTAACAATTCTTGTTACCGCTATTTCTCAGAAAGTACTGAAGGGATCTTTCTCAAATTTCATATGTCGGTTCCCCTAGGACCCTAGTTGTGCATATTGCATTTTGGGACCGATCGGTCAACAAGATGGCCGACAGGCGGCCATCTTGGATTTTGATAGTTAAAGTTTGTTACCGCTATTTCTCAAAAAGTGCTGAAGGGATCTTTCTCAAATTTCATATACAGGTTCCCCTAGGACCCTAGTTGTGCATATTACATTTTGGGACCGATCGATGAACAAGATGGCCGACAGGCGGCCATCTTGGATTTTGATAGTTAAAGTTTGTTACCGCTATTTCTCAAAAAGTACTGAAGGGATCTTTTCTCATATTAGGTTTCTGTTGTATATAGGTTCCCCTAGGGCCCTTGGATTTTAATGGTTAAAGTTGTTACCACTATTTCTCAAAAAGTACTGAAGGGATCTTTCTCAAATTTCATATATAGGTTCCCCTAGGGCCCTAGTTGTGCATATTGCATTTTGGGACCGATCGGTGAACAAGATGGCCGACAGGCGGCCATCTTGGATTTTGATAGTTAAAGTTTGTTACGGCTATTTCTCAAAAAGTGCTAAAGGGATCTTTTTCAAATTTCATATGTAGGTTCCCCTAGGGCCCTAGTTGTGCATGTTGCATTTTGGGACTGATCGGTGAACAAGATGGACAACAGGCGGCCATCTTGGATTTTGATAGTTAAAGTTTGTTACCGCTATTTCTCAAAAAGTGCTTAAGGGATCTTTCTCAAATTTCATATGTCGGTTCCCCTAGGACCCTAGTTGTGCATATTACATTTTGGGACCGACTGGTCAACAAGATACGTCCATCTTGGATTTTAATGGTTAAAGTTTGTTACCACTATTTCTCAAAAAGTGCTAAAGGGATCTTCTCAAATTTCATATACAGGTTCCCCTAGGACCCTAGTTGTGCATATTGCATATTGGGACCGATCGGTAAACAAGATGACCAACTGACGGCCATCTTGGATTTCGGTAGTTAAAGTTTGTTATCGCTATTTCTCAGAAAGTACTGAAGGGATCTTTCTCAAATTCCATGCATAGTTTCCCCTTGTACCCTAGTTGTGCATAGTACATGTAAGGACTGATCCATAATGCCTTTCGGGACTGATCGGTAAACAAGATGGCAAACCGGCCGCCATCTTAGATTTCATTGTTAAAATTTGTTACCACTATTTCTTAGAAAGTACTATAGCGATCTGTCTCAAATTTTATATTTAGTGTGTTTGAAAAAGTTTGAAAAGCAGGGAAAAGATCCCTCTTTCCATTGTCAGACATAGATCATTCTTTGGTGGGCGCCAAGATCCCTCTGGGATCTCTTGTTGCTATTTAATAACATTTCGTTTTATGTTTGTAGGGTTTGGGAGACCTACCTGGTGAGTCGTCGTCTGCCAGAGGAGGAAGATCACACGCTAGTAGTCGTAACAGTTCCATGATCCGTGGTGGATCTGCTAACAGGTAATACTGAGGACAGGATCTCGTCAGGAAATTAATCCAAAATTTGATCAGGATTCAGAATCCAGGGAATTATTTTAATTGGTTAAAGAATGTCATTTTAGAAATAATCTAGAATTGGTGAAAATTTCTGAGTTGTAAAGGACTTTGAATCAAAATTGATTATTGATGGTTGAATAAGAATGGATAACATTGGTTAAAAATCACAAAACATTATTGGAATTTAGAATAAGTAATTAATATGAATAATTTATTTTTAACTGAAGATAGAAATTGTAGATGTTTGAGATCTAAAGGTAATTTGTCATCTATTAACATTATGTATTCCCCTGATTTCAGTGAGCAACATGCCACTCCTAAAAAGTTAGTGAGAACTGATGAAGCGACACAGGAGGAAGTGAAACAAATGACTTCTCTGATCGCAGCTAATGATTGGAGGGATCGTTATAAGGGTATAACACGACTCCTTGAGATGTGTGAGACTCATGCTGAAGTTGTGTCAGCCAGCATGGTAAAGGTGAGTTTCTGTGGAGTTCTCAAGGAATGTAATACTGAGTTATCTGCCTTTTGGAGTAGGGTTCTGAGAGTAATGTCAAAATTTGTAAGAAAATGATATACTTTACCATGTAACTAAATGCCTTAATACCTCCTCACAACAGCAGATTAATCACAAAGAAAAAGATTGAAAAACAAGATGTAAATTAAAAAATTAGATTAAAAGAGAAATATGCTACTCCTTGGCAAAAGAAATATTTAATATCTTTTCATGTTTTTAGATTTGTGATTTCCTCTCTTCCAGATTTTTGACAAATTTTTGCCTCGGCTACAAGATCCTAACAGCAAGGTCAACCTTTATGCCCTACAAGTGTTTCTTCAGATTATCCCGGTTTTATCAGACTCTTTAGCAGTGGTGTTGAACATCGCTGTTGGCAATGTGGCACCAAATCTTTCCTCTCGTAACAAGGAAATTTATGGAACAGCAATGGATGTTATAGATGCTCTTGTTGATAATATAGGTAATTTTATACTGTGTGTTTATATATATTTCCTTTTTATTAGGTCATCTGACCCAAGAAAGCCTATACCATGTTGTAATGAAGTGCTACCAAGTTTTTTCACATAAATGACCTTGACCTTCATGCAAGGTCACAAGGGTGAAAAAGGCTAAAATCTTGAAATGACATCTTGTCAATAACTATGAAGCCTAGAGGCCTGATTTTAAGTCTATAGCATGGTGGAATGAAGGTCTACCATGATCCTGGTAGATGATTACGTTTCCTGTATCCTTCTCAGAAAGAATTACCAAACATTTAGTATGTATAAATGTTAGAACTTCAAAGGCACAAGTCATGATTTATTAGTTATGCTCCCTAAATCATTTCCTCGGCACTCACTGTACATTTAAGATATTTATTATGTAATATTACAGCAATTGATTTGCTCACAATGTAAAGTCCTTTCTTCTATAACAAAAAAATTTATTACAATGATTGGATAGGGATTCTGTATTATCTGTATATAAGCAATAAAAAGACAGAAATCTTGTTAAATACTACAAAATAATCATCAAGGTATTTACTCTGTAGATGGTGGTCTTCTGATTCAACCTCTTGCCAACCAAGCACAGTCTGCCAGTGCCAGGAGCAAGCCAGACTTGGTAGAAAAAGTAGCAGGTAAGTGTCAATTGGTTGTCAATATTATACCGAGAAAATAGACCTGTATAACTTTATATATATATATATACATGGTTACTTTATGGTTTCGAGTTGTCTATGTATTTTGAGGGTAGAATCTTTGTTGTTAAGGCTATAAAACTATAACAATATTGCATACTACAAAAACAAAAAAAATTTACATACAAAAAAATTCATGGTAAACAGTATTCCAAATCTGATCACATTCTACTTCTTATAATATAGACATTGGTTTTGTATTGTGGCATGTATTTTATCAAGAGAAAAAAATAACAAATTCTTTTTAAAATCAAGCTTGATTAATAATACGTTAAGAGAATTGCTGATATGCATTGATGTAGGTATTTCATTTTTTTTTTTTTTTTTTTTTTTTTTTCAGAACTTGTGATAAAAGTGTACCAACGCAAGCACAAACAGGTTATCCTACATGTACTGCCCCTGGTGTGGCACCTACTCGGTGCTACTCACAGCAGTGGAGCCATCCAGGGAGGAAGTTCGAGTATCAGGTCTGCAACTGGCTCCCTCGTCAATGCCCTGTACTCTCACATGGGAAACAACCTTCTAGAAAAGGCCACGTCTGACCCCAATGTTACCCCTCGCCATCTTCAGCTTCTCCAGGACCTGATTGACAGATGATTCTTGTTGATCGCTGATTTACCCTCAAACCGTCCATAGACTTACCTAAATTGACAAGAGACAATTAATGTGATTGGTCATCCAATTTCTTAATCTTGACAGAAGACTATTTGTGATTGGTGGGATTAGGAAATTAATTATATTTTCTATTTATCCTGAAAGACTTAAATTTGTCTTATTTCTTTAAAGGACAAAGTTAAATTTGTCTTGATATATTAGGATGTTGGATTGGTTGCAATTTTCCAACAGATCAAAAGACTCTGATTGGAGTCTGTATTGTAAATCTTGGTTACATCAAAACCATTCAGTTTTGTTTATTCTCTTATATCTGTGATAAAATGTGATATGAAGATATATTTAATGTTAATTTGAATTTTATTGTTGTTTTGATTCAGTATAATTATATGAAATAGTCATTGCTAAGTGTTTTACCTTAAATGAAGAATGTATGATTTGCTTAAAATTCAGTGTGGTTGATATCTTATGCGTAGATGGAGGCAAATGCACAAATGTGTTACAGTATAGCTTTAGAGACATACACTGCCTTGGTTTTAAATAACACCCCAAGAATGTTTGTGTTGCAATTTTTAATTGTTTTAACAATCCATTAGTGTGAGAGCTGAACTCATTTGAAAGATTTAGGAGCTTCCTGTAACATCTGAAAGGATAAAAAATAAAATTGTAAAGGTATGTCAGTATACATGACACTTACTTTATTTATTAACACATTCATTAATTTGTATAGGGTGGCAGTATGGAGTAACAGTGGGGGTGATCTTTAGAAACAGGAGTATGTATGGAGATGGATGTTTACTTTACAATTTTTGAAGTGCTAATTAGAAAATTTGTGATAGAATGAATGAATTATTTATAGAGAATCAATGCTTTAGGAGATGTTGGTGATGTTTGATACTGTTATTGGTGATTAATATTTCTAATTTGTGTATACTGCAAGGTATTAAAAGATGTTCACTTTGGCCTATACTGTACAGTGGAATTATGTAGGGCCTGGGACTTTCAGAAGAAAGGTTTTCATTTACTGGCATTTCTAAAGTAACCGAGAAAAACATTTCTTATGAAATTATTTTCTATAAAGATGGAAACAATCCAGACACACAAGATTCACCTGTGGAGTAAGGTTATATTATTTCTGATTACATTCCATTCCAAGTACCAGTTAAATATGTTTAGAATTACTTTGTAAGTGATGTCATGTGTAGAGCTTTTCATATATTTCAGATAGATGTTTAGAATGCGTATATGTAAATCATTGCTAGGTTTTATTATAGCTTATCAATGTGATTCATAAAGGTTTTTGTGTGATAGTTGTGGAGAGAATGAGTGCTATATTAGAGCTCAAAACTGTAGTGGCAGACATTAGTTCAAAGGATCATTTGTACTTAGTAACCTTTTCTTGGGTCAGATAAAATGTTAGAATATTGCTTATTTGCAGATGAATACAGAATAATATATATATATTATATATATTAAAATGTTTGAATTGAGGAACAGTGACGATCCATTTTACATTCTAAAATTAGTTTCCTAAGATAAACTTTGAGTGAAAAATAATGATCGCTTCTACTGAAAGATGTTTGATTTTTGGCTTGTTATGATTGCGTGCAATGTTGTCAGTGTGGAAACCGTTGGTAAAATTGGATTACTTCTTGTACAATATAGCTCATCAAGTTTGATCTAGGAACATTTTCTTAATCATGATGCACAGAAAAGATATCTGTTATAATTTTAAATATAAATTATTCATGCATCATCATTGAACATTTAAGATTACAAATTAACTAACACTGTTCATTCTGCAGTCCATCTGTATATTCTGTCATTTACATTGATGGTTTAATCTTCACAGCTGAATTTAAATGATACAGCTGTTATTTTTTATGTACAAAAAATGTATTGGTTCCCAAATCATAATGCATTGTTTAAATTTCATCACATATATAGGGTGCATTTGTTTGAACAAAGATTTTTTTCTACATCTAAAATGCCAGTGTACCTTTACTAATGACTTATATGAAGTGTATGGATAGTGAAAATGCATAATTTGGTCAACTTTTGTGTCATTTTCCCATTGAGAACATTGAAATCTAGTTTGTACCAGAACCATTCTTCAGTACCTATATAGTTTGATTTTGCGAGAATATTTATGTTTGTCATGTAATCTTGTGTTTGTAGCTGGAGGTAAAATTATTTATTATTACGTTATTGTACTCCTCCATTTAAATCCGTCCATTGTTAATGAGGAGGTGTTTGTTGTAAATTAGCTGTTAAAGTTGTGTACAGGTTTTAAGGTCTCTGGACTCGATAGTCATCAGTTCATTTTTGCAGTCGCCTTTTGTCCAGCGTCAATGTGCTCTGCCATGGGAGATGTCCAACTTCCTAGCATTTGAGACAAAAGATTAAGTTTGTTCAAACAATCATTGCATAACCACGTCATCATTCCATAAGATCAAATGGCAAGAGTCTAAATATCATTGGGTCAAAGGTCATCATTAGGAGACTTTGTTCCTTTTACACCTGTATAAGCATTTCAATTATTGAAACTTGGGTGAGCCACAAGGTCTACTAAGTGGCTCTTTGTTGATAATCTACAGTGTATAGTATTTGGCATGTACATACAGTATATGTGTGATGTAGATGTTGTATATAGTTGGTATTTATAAGAGGACTCTGTCCATACAACCTCCCAGTATTACTCTGCAGACCTGTGGTAGCTCTACAGTTGTCTCCCCTGCCTCATGTGTATTATTTATTTGGTGAGTTATCTACCCTAAGAAGATGTCATTGCCTGTAGAATGTTTTTTTGTCAGAGACATCTTTAAATATGAAACTTTCTAAAGAAGCCATGTTTAAACCTGAATGAAAATGATAGTGTATTTTTCATGATTATTTTCAGTTTAACTAGGTTGTTACGAAAATATCCAGCATTAATATTTGGACTAAAACCACCATTCAAAATGTGGTAAATAAATATTGCTTTGATTCAGTTTATTCTAATTCACGTGGAAGATGCAATAATCAGTAAAAAATTTTATTTTCCTCGTCAATGACTTACAGATCTGTATAGCGTTCTGTAAGTAACAAAGATATTTCAGTCTGATCTCTCTAAGATAGCATGCTAGAACTTTGGAAACTTACAGCAGTATTGCAATTGTCCATCGTGTCCAATCTATGTCTGACTTATACTATCTATAATCATGTGTACACATCAAGTGTTTATATCAAACAAATAAATTTACATGAATTACTGGGGAAAGATTTCAGTAAATTTACTGAAATTTACATTTACATCAGAGACATTCATTCCGACACCTTCGCATGTTGGCATAAATTAATCGTTGCCTTTGCTGTGAAATGAAATCTTAGAAAATTTGAAAATTCTTTCTTGTAGTGGGCTAAATATGTTATCAGTGAAGAGACTAATACATTGTTCTCTTTTTCTTATTCCCTCAAGATACATATGTTGCTAGTCAAAATTTGTCTCAAAACTGATTCTTTTATAAACAAGGGGAGACAATTTTAATGTGATAATACAGTATTTGTAATATTAGTATATATTTTGTAGACAAAGTTGATGCCCTATTACAAATATTGACCCAAGATAGAGAATATTATGCTATTTGTACAAAACTATGGTATCCGAACTGTTAATCTTCCATTCTGGTAGGAAGTAACTATTCAAGTTTTAGCTAGATAATTAAGAGCGTTGAGTCACGTTTCATGGTCATGTATTTGTTCCATTTATTGTTTATACACACAATATAAGGATTTATAGACTTTTACCCGACACCATCATCTTCATCGATCTAATAAATAAACGGAGACCAACAACAGTTTTACAAATCTTCAGTATACATACCACATCTATTATTTTTAGATGTGAGGAGACTGTGATATGTTATACCGCTGTACTAGTATATATTATATGTATGATGGATATATCAGAATGTCATTTAAATTCTAATTAGTCAATACAATACTTTGTCAACATTTTAGAATTTCTCTGTACATGAAAGACATCTTTGAAAATACTTTTCTTAACAATTTTTTTGAAAACAAATTTAAGGTCATCGTCTTCTGAAAAATTTCTTCATTGCATTTTGATTGTAAACTGAATCTGATTTCAATATGTTAGGAAATAAAAATATCATTTAAAAGACATCTTCAGGTTATAATCCATAATTCAATATTTTTGCTAGAAATGATTGGTGTTATTTGTATATTTTTTTATGCACAAAATTTTCAACCGTCCATCTGAAAATTGAGTTTTTGAGTGTATGATAGCAATCCAGTTATTGTTCCCAGATTGGAAATAAAATACAATTTAAAAATAAAAAGAAAACACAAAAAAATTGTTGTCAGTACTGTACATGTTAGTATGTCACTTGGGATTTGTTGGCGATGCCTGATTTGGAAGTAATTTCATGAATATCAGTAACATCCATGAGTTGACCTGTGATATAAACATGACACTAGTATACCTTTATAGTTACAACTTGTCATGTTCTGATCTTATAGCCATGTATGGAAACATGTTGGATTCCAATCCAAAGCGTCACCATCCAATGACACCATGCTTTGATTAACATGTACTGTAAACAGTGGTCAAAATTCACAAAGTTTCTTACTGGTACATATAATTATTTGAAACATCCCTGCGGTTTGTAATTAATGTTTTGGTTCCTGTATTGCATATCCGTACTTAAAACCTCACGAGTTGTTCAATGAAAAATAACTTGCATTTTATAGAATCCATTTCATTCTAATGAAGTTCTATGTGGTTTGTCTATTAAAAGTTTATTATTTATAATTCCACATATGGTAGACTAGATTTGTTATATGCTATGATTACTGAAGGAGTAATAAGTAATAACATAATAGTTATTTTGATATTTTTAAATCCCAAAATTAAAATTTCCAGAGCACAATGTTGTGTATTTTGGTATGAGGAGGAGTACTCTGTATGTAGCAGTCTGTAACAGCATCTAGATAGTCTACAGTGCATAGCACAGTGCTTGCTCAAACTGTTATATTATTCCCTCCAATTGTCACTGAGCTGTATTGGCTATGAAAGAATAAAATGATGTCATAAATAGCATACTGTTGTGTCTTTTTTAGGTCATCTGATACTAAGGGTCAGAATAACCTATAGTCATCATGCCGCGTCTGTCAATATTGCAATATTAAAATATTTATAAGGATCTTTTAAATCATTACAACAAGCTTGTCATAGTATTTTACCGTGGACTAAATTCTCTTTTATGTGGATAGAATCAAATCCTTTCTCAAAGTCAACAATATTTACAAACATCTGCATTTCTTCTCTATGAAATGTTTTTTGATGTTCTGTCATGTTCAACTGTACGTACTCCTTTCTCCTCTAAACAAGCTTATTCCTCACGTAATGCAGGTAGGGCATCAGAATTGTACCTGCTGCTCCTATTGCATGATCGCAAAAGGCGACTAAATTTAGGATCTTATCTTTTCTCTTCTTCCTAACTGACTTAATCTTTCCTAATGCCTCCCTTGGCACCGCCTCACGTTTGGCCTTGAGTTGAGCGTTCGCCCCTCACAGGGTTCTGTCCCCTGGCCGAGACACACCAAAGTCTATAAAAGTGGTAGTTTCTGCTCCAGCTTAGCGCTCAGCATACAGGGAGTGGGACGACTGGTTCGCCCGTTGTAAGTATAATGTGACCGGGTGGGGCGTGTTGCTTGGTGTCTTCGGCGGCATGCTTCAGTGATATAGCACTATAAAAAGGGCAACAATTCCACTATACAAGAAGACACAACATGAATATACCGCAGTCTCCCAAAACACGCACCTCGCACAACATATACGCAGCACACCACATACGTGGGAGGCCGTCCTTACATGACCATAGCTGTTAATAAGACGTTAATTAATCAAACAAGTAATCCCAACCGACATTCACCGTGAATGGTCTGCACCACTTTTCTGAAAATTATTTTACTAGGATGGGAATAGTGTAATGAAGGAGTTTACCGCTAGATTCTTTATCTGTACCAGAAATATACGTAATAGTTATAATGAACTGATCTATCACCTTCCATATGAATCTTCACCTTCAGTCTTTTTATTCTACTCTTATGGTATATCTTGTTTTTTAATTTTGGATAACCATCTTGTTTTCTGTTAGCTTCACTGCTTTCATACCATCGTCTCTTACGACTTTCCTAATTTTCATGACTTCTTCGTTCTGTATGTGCCACCATCTAACCCCCATCTTCACTCTCAAATTCTTTTTCGTTTGTCAACTCTTTTGTCTATCACTCCAATTAATCTCTAAACATCTCCTTCACCTGCGATCTCTATTACTCCTTTGTCTGTGGCCTTATGTCATCTCTCATTAGTCCGCTAAACCTGCCTATATTATTAGGCTTTTTAATTTTTTTTGTGTGTTTTTTTTTGCCTAATATATATATTAGCCAAAAATAAAAAAAATAAAAAAGCCTAATAATATAGGCAGGTTTAGCGGACTAATCTCTCATGTCATCATGTGTTCGAAATCCCAGTCTTTATTGCTGGAATTATTTCTTACACTCCACTCTTATTGTTTTTGCCGAGCAACTTGACTCTTTGTCATATGTGTTTATCAATGGCATTTTTTCTTTTCCTTTACTCGCACTGGGACTTTGCGCCTTCGTTATTCCACATTTCTCCAGCGTCTGCACGCCCCACTGCATGGTTACTTCATCCTTCTTTCCTGACTGAGTATGAGTTTATGAACACTGTACCACTCGTCTGTCCTCGACGGCTATCAGATGTTGTTTCGAAACTGACACGTAATTTACAAAGTTTTGTCTTTACTTGCGATATCTTTTGCGGGGCGTATTACAAAAGATTTTTCCATTAACCTAAATATTTTAAGACAACTATATCAAATATACGTTTTCTGTAGTAATTATGGTCAACTAAAATCCTCCTATAGCGCTATCATGTTCTTTCGTTGTTGCAAGCAATCCTTTCATTGAAATCTCATTTCGAGTTACATGTACATAACATAAATCATGTAATCAATCGCTTAAGAAAATCCTGCGTCGTCCTCCCCATCGATATTTTTATTTGTGGTTACATACTTTATAATCGTTTCTGAGCATTGTTATGCGTAACCCTACTAGTATGGATTTCCAATCCATTGTTTCATTATTTCCTTTTTTACTGCATAGTTTTGCTTTTTTCGTATGTGATTCGTCTCTTGAGTAACTCCATGAAGAAGTACAGTCTTGTCATTTATGGGCCATATTACTGCGAGTAACTAGTTAACCACCGCGGAGGTACATGTTCTTTCTTGAATCAGTATTTTTCATTTACAAATTAAAATTTTACAGCCGTTCTCTATCATATCGGAGCAACGTTTCAACAACAAGAGGACCATCTTGTTCATACCAGAAGTAGAGTAGACATTGAACTTGTATCCAAGAGTTCGAAGGGTACGAGTCGATATACTATCACACTGTTTACATACTCTGTGATACGGTGGTCACTTAGAGTAGTGAGGTACCTGTTACGATTGTATTCCCGTCCACGTGTCGGACCTGTAAAAGGCTCTATAAACTATCGTAGACTACAATATGTTTGTTATTTGTTTCAGACTGGTCTCTCTTAGATCAGCATCAGCACCATTTATCTACCATTGACACATAGACGTATTTCAGGTCGCTTATTTCTGTCCATCAACAATCGTTTTTTTTTCATAAACGCTGGTCGGAGTTTAACAATTTGACTGGTAGCATCCTTATGGGTTTGTGACTCAACATTGTACAAATGGTCGGACTGAGGATCTGCTAGCCCCAGAGACTCTGGCCCTGACACCAGACTTAGACATTATGACGGATAGATGTCTAGCGTAGGGCCAGAGCGCAATAGTACTCGAAAACCTGGAATAAGCCTATCTCCGATTCAGACTTCTTACAAAACATTACAGCCGAGAAGCGTCCCTTTCCTTGGATTTTCAACAAATGAATATTTTTTTCTATCCATGACAATCCATTTTACCACGCATGCACCTCATATCATCTTAATATAGTAGATTTGCATAATATGAGAAAATGGCGACGGCGAGGAGAGAAATTTCAGATTGCGGAAAAGAAGCTACTGTATTGAGATAATATGAGGTGCATGCGTGGTAAAATGGATTGGTATGGGTAGAAAAATATTCATTTGTTGAAAAGACCAAGGTAAGGGACGCTTCTCGGCGGTAATGTTTTGTAAGCAGTCGGAATCGGAGATGACCTGACCCGATACCAAACGGTGTCGGCTTATTTCAGTTTTTCGAGTACTACTGCGCTCTGGCCCTACGCTAGACATCTATCAGGGCCAGAGTAACTCAGGCTAGGGATCTGCGGGTCGTATTTTGTTGAAGGTAAATTTGTTTTGCAAGGCAAATTATAATCCATTTTCGAAAATAGCTACTATTACAACATTTATATAAATATATGTCATAGCGTGTACTGTATCTGATCTGACCATATGTTGCATCCTAGCATTTAGTCAGTGACAGTGGAAACATCAATGATTAAGCAAAATCACCGCTATAATGCTAATGTTTAATGTAGAAGTGTAATTGATCAATTAGAATCAATTTTCTGGGTAGTTGAGCTTGGTAATAGATATATATTATGTACTTAGTTTAATGCGGTATACGATGAAAGGCACAGCGTGTTATATTTCACAAAATATCAATCATTGCAAAATTAGCTAAATACCCAACTGACATTTTCTAATCACCAGATTACGAATGCAAACTTATGTTAATTCACTCTCATGAGATGAAACAGCAAAACCAGTGAATGATACCATTCTTTAATCCCGTACAAGTTTAGCATCACCGTTAGCTTCTCAAAATGAAGAATTGCTTCATATGCCTGTTACTGCTCAGTTTGTGCATTATTGTAGGTAAGTACGTTTTGTGTGGCAAAATTAATATTTATGAAAAGATCAGTATTGGCCGATTCAATAACGACTTTGAAACACAAATATAATCACATTGAGCACGATGTTTATCTTAAGATATATATTTTACAACTATAAGCGTCCAAATTACTTTTAAACAAATTTAGTTATTCCCTCTCTGTGTTTTTTTGTTATACATTCATTGCTGAACCGACTACTTTCTTTTGGTCATTCGCCTAATACCAGAGGTATTTATCATAAGGAATATTTTACCCTTATGAAACTAATGATTATTTGTAAACACATTGAACTTTCAAAAGTATCATTTTATAGCTAAGGTATATTGTGTATATATATATTTATCAGTGTGTGTAACACATTTCATTTAAACATTGATATGAGAAAAATGTGTCGGCTTATCAATTAGCCATCAATATATTTGAAGTCAATAAATCGTTCTGACCGACACGTATGAATTCAAAAGGGAGATTAACTTCCGGATGTTTCGGTCATCTTGAAATTGTTAATCAAAGGAAATCACACGTAATGTGAAGATTACTTAAGTGATAGCGGAACCTATCTTATTGTCATAGAATATGTTTTTTACCCTTTGGCACCGTACAGCGGTCACCATTGTTTTCGTGTCGGCTGTCAAAATTTTAGCTGAAAAAGCCGGTTTGCGTGTGATTATCACCTGTAGCCATCCAGTGTCTATATAAGAGTAGAGGCTTAAATGGATAGATGGCTTGACTATTATTTCAGAACCAACTACAGCTTTATAGACCAACTACAACCGAACAACAAACAACAAAAAAAACTACATAAAAAAAATCTATCTGTAATTAACCATCTTTGATAAGGTCCCGCAAAGCGGAGACCGCCATATTGTATCTAAACCTATTGAGCTAAGTCTCTTTACATTACGCTGTGTAACATTAACTTTACAGATTAATTATAATGGTTTATCTTTGTAAATATGATCATTTTAATTATAATAATATCGGCATATGTTGATTATTGTGGGAATATAGATCATTAGGATTTAAATAATAAATCTTATTGAACAGACATGATTATTTTGAGACAACAGCCGTGACCTGTTTGCTTTTAATACTTGTTGTAAATATGAAATTATTACATGTTGTAGTCATGGAATTGTTAGCCATAACTAGGTTATTGTCTTTAGAATTAGCATATTTACTCATAAATCTTTCTGTATTTTATTATAATTAAGAGCATCGGTGATGTTGTCATCTTCGGAAGTAATGTCATTACATGCTCATTGCTATTGCTTTGATTATTTCATATTAAGAAATTATCTTGTTTTGCTAAAATCTGTAGTTGGTCAATTTATTTAATTACTTATAATTAAGATTTTAATATTGTTAATTTTCCCGTCGGCTCCTTTCACGCAAAGCGTATATTATGTACTCTACCATAAAATAATTATTTCCCCCCATTTTATAAGTATTTCCCCCCCCCCCCAAAAAAAAAAAAAAAAAAAAAAAAAAAACCACATATTGATATTGATATTATATATTGATGAATGAAAAAAACCGTAATTGTGTCGATGACCAAGCTAGGGAGTTGTTTAATGTGTGAATCGATAAGACAATAAGTTAGCGGACAGAGTGTTTGGATTGATCGGCGATAAAAAAAGAAACATTTCACCTAGGTTTTCGATATAAGTATCTTTTCTTATTTTAGCATCTCGCTGCCCCGATAGTCAGTTCGATGACTGGAAGGAGTACAGTGGTTATTGCTATTTCTTCAGTGAGAGGTCCACTTCTTGGCAAGCGGCGAAGGTAAGATATCGCACAATATTATCATAGCTAGTTTGACGAGCAGAATCAGCCAGTTCAATTCTGATTTGATAGATTGGTTGGTTGATTTAACGTCCTGTCAACAGCTAAGGCCATTTAAGGACGGTCCCTGTATGCGATGCGAGTGTGTATGTCTATGCATTGGGAGGCTGTGGTATATTCGTGTTGTGCTTCTTTGCAATAGTAGGAACTTTTAATTAGAAATATTTTTATTTCTTGTACGTATGTATATATAAGTGAGAATATAAAGTATCTTGATATCAAGAAGATTCAACCAAATAGTTTATATCATATAATACATCTAAAGAGAAACGTCTGAAGTTCTGAAATAAGGTATTAAGCACATCTCAGACACGTAAAAGGATATGACAACATCTGATATGTTGATGTATAGATTTACTACATTAAGTATTTTGTTAAATATTTGATCATTAAGTTGATCTATGAGAGCTTATTGTTTTCAAGCCCGAGATAATCTGGCCCTGGCACTAGATTTAGACATTATTACAGATAAACCAGACATCCAGACAGGCGTCAGGACCAGAGTGTCCTGGGCTTCACCAGACATTTATCTGTCATAATGTCTAAGTCTGGTGTCAAGACCAGAGTATCCTGGGCTTCACCAGACATCTATCTGTCGTAATGTCTAAGTCTGGTGTCAGGGCCAGGGTATCCCGGGCTTCACCAGACATCTATCTGTCGTAATGTCTAAGTCTGGTGTCAGGGCCAGGGTATCCTGGGCTTCACCAGACATCTATCTGTCGTAATGTCTAAGTCTGGTGTCAGGGCCAGGGTATCCTGGGCTTCACCAGACATCTATCTGTCGTAATGTCTAAGTCTGGTGTCAGGGCCAGGGTATCCTGGGCTTCACCAGACATCTATCTGTCGTAATGTCTAAGTCTGGTGTCAGGGCCAGGGTATCCCGGGCTTCACCAGACATCTATCTGTCGTAATGTCTAAGTCTGGTGTCAGGGCCAGGGTATCCTGGGCTTCACCAGACATCTATCTGTCGTAATGTCTAAGTCTGGTGTCAGGGCCAGGGTATCCCGGGCTTCACCAGACATCTATCTGTCGTAATGTCTAAGTCTGGTGTCAGGGCCAGGGTATCCTGGGCTTCACCAGACATCTATCTGTCGTAATGTCTAAGTCTGGTGTCAGGGCCAGGGTATCCTGGGCTTCACCAGACATCTATCTGTCGTAATGTCTATCTAGTCTGGTGTCAGGGCCAGGGTATCCCGGCTTCACCAGACATCTATCTGTCGTAATGTCTAAGTCTGGTGTCAGGGCCAGGGTATCCCGGGCTTCACCAGACATCTATCTGTCATAATGTCTAAGTCTGGTGTCAGGGCCAGGGTATCCCGGGCTTCACCAGACATCTATCTGTCATAATGTCTAAGTCTGGTGTCAGGGCCAGGGTATCCCGGGCTTCACCAGACATCTATCTGTCGTAATGTCTAAGTCTGGTGTCAGGGCCAGGGTATCCCGAGCTTCACCAGACATCTATCTGTCATAATGTCTTAGTCTGGTGTCAGGGCCAGGGTATCCCGGGCTTCACCAGACATCTATCTGTCGTAATGTCTAAGTCTGGTGTCAGGGCCTGGGGATCCCGAGCTTCACCAGACATCTATCTGTCATAATGTCTAAGTCTGGTGTCAGGGCCAGGGTATCCCGGGCTTCACCAGACATCTATCTGTCGTAATGTCTAAGTCTGGTGTCAGGGCCAGGGTATCCCGGGCTTCACCAGACATCTATCTGTCATAATGTCTAAGTCTGGTGTCAGGGCCAGGGTATCCCGGGCTTCACCAGACATCTATCTGTCATAATGTCTAAGTCTGGTGTCAGGGCCAGGGTATCCCGGGCTACACCAGACATCTATCTGTCGTAATGTCTAAGTCTGGTGTCAGGGCCAGGGGATCCCGAGCGTCAACAGACATCTATCTGTCATAATGTCTAAGTCTGGTGTCAGGGCCAGGGTATCCTGGGCTTCACCAGACATCTATCTGTCGTAATGTCTAAGTCTGGTGTCAGGGCCAGGGTATCCCGGGCTTCACCAGACATCTATCTGTCATAATGTCTAAGTCTGGTGTCAGGGCCAGGGTATCCCGGGCTTCACCAGACATCTATCTGTCGTAATGTCTAAGTCTGGTGTCAGGGCCAGGGTATCCCGGGCTTCACCAGACATCTATCTGTCATAATGTCTAAGTCTGGTGTCAGGGCCAGGGTATCCCGGGCTTCACCAGACATCTATCTGTCGTAATGTCAAAGTCTGGTGTCAGGGCCAGGTATCCCGGGCTTCACCAGACATCTATCTGTCGTAATGTCTAAGTCTGGTGTCAGGGCCAGGGTATCCCGGGCTTCACCAGACATCTATCTGTCGTAATGTCTAAGTCTGGTGTCAGGGCCAGGGTATCTCGGGCTACACCAGACATCTATCTGTCATAATGTCTAAGTCTGGTGTCAGGGCCAGGGTATCCCGGGCTACACCAGACATCTATCTGTCATAATGTCTAAGTCTGGTGTCAGGGCCAGGGTATCCCGGGCTTCACCAGACATCTATCTGTCGTAATGTCTAAGTCTGGTGTCAGGGCCAGGGTATCCCGGGCTTCACCAGACATCTATCTGTCATAATGTCTAAGTCTGGTGTCAGGGCCAGGGTATCCCGGGCTTCACCAGACATCTATCTGTCATAATGTCTAAGTCTGGTGTCAGGGCCAGGGTATCCCGGCTTCACCAGACATCTATCTGTCGTAATGTCTAAGTCTGGTGTCAGGGCCAGGGTATCCCGGGCTTCACCAGACATCTATCTGTCATAATGTCTAAGTCTGGTGTCAGGGCCAGGGTATCCCGGGCTTCACCAGACATCTATCTGTCATAATGTCTAAGTCTGGTGTCAGGGCCAGGGTATCCCGGGCTTCACCAGACATCTATCTGTCATAATGTCTAAGTCTGGTGTCAGGGCCAGGGTATCCCGGCTTCAGACATCTATCTGTCTAATGTCTAAGTCTGGTGTCAGGGCCAGGGTATCCCGGGCTTCACCAGACATCTATCTGTCATAATGTCTAAGTCTGGTGTCAGGGCCAGGGTATCCCGGGCTTCACCAGACATCTATCTGTCATAATGTCTAAGTCTGGTGTCAGGGCCAGGGTATCCCGGGCTTCACCAGACATCTATCTGTCATAATGTCTAAGTCTGGTGTCAGGGCCAGGGTATCCCGGGCTTCACCAGACATCTATCTGTCATAATGTCTAAGTCTGGTGTCAGGGCCAGGGTATCCCGGGCTTCACCAGACATCTATCTGTCATAATGTCTAAGTCTGGTGTCAGGGCCAGGGTATCCCGGGCTTCACCAGACATCTATCTGTCATAATGTCTAAGTCTGGTGTCAGGGCCAGGGTATCCCGGGCTTCACCAGACATCTATCTGTCATAATGTCAAAGTCTGGTGTCAGGGCCAGGGTATCCCGGGCTTCACCAGACATCTATCTGTCATAATGTCTAAGTCTGGTGTCAGGGCCAGGGTATCCCGGCTTCACCAGACATCTATCTGTCATAATGTCTAAGTCTGGTGTCAGGGCCAGGGTATCCCGGGCTTCACCAGACATCTATCTGTCATAATGTCTAAGTCTGGTGTCAGGGCCAGGGTATCCCGGGCTTCACCAGACATCTATCTGTCATAATGTCTAAGTCTGGTGTCAGGACCAGGGTATCCCGGGCTACACTAGACATCAATCTGTCATAATGTCTAAGTCTGGTGTCAGGGCCAGGGTATCCCGGGCTACACCAGACATCTATCTGTCATAATGTCTAAGTCTGGTGTCAGGGCCAGGGTATCCCGGGCTACACCAGACATCTATCTGTCATAATGTCTAAGTCTGGTGTCAGGGCCAGGGTATCCCGAGCTACACCAGACATCTATCTGTCTTAATGTCAAAGTCTGGTGTCAGGACCAGGGTATCCCGGGCTACACCAGACATCTATCTGTCATAATGTCTAAGTCTGGTGTCAGGGCCAGAGTATCCCGGGCTTCACCAGACATCTATCTGTCGTAATGTCTAAGTCTGGTGTCAGGGCCAGGGTATCCCGGGCTTCACCAGACATCTATCTGTCGTAATGTCTAAGTCTGGTGTCAGGGCCAGGGTATCCCGGGCTTCACCAGACATCTATCTGTCATAATGTCTAAGTCTGGTGGTCAGGGCCAGGGTATCCCGGGCTTCACCAGACATCTATCTGTCATAATGTCTAAGTCTGGTGTCAGGGCCAGGGTATCCCGGGCTACACCAGACATCTATCTGTCGTAATGTCTAAGTCTGGTGTCAGGGCCAGGGTATCCCGGGCTTCACCAGACACATCTATCTGTCATAATGTCTAAGTCTGGTGTCAGGGCCAGGGTATCCCGGGCTACACCAGACATCTATCTGTCGTAATGTCTAAGTCTGGTGTCAGGGCCAGGGTATCCCGGGCTTCACCAGACATCTATCTGTCGTAATGTCTAAGTCTGGTGTCAGGGCCAGGGTATCCCGGGCTTCACCAGACATCTATCTGTCATAATGTCTAAGTCTGGTGTCAGGGCCAGAGTATCCTAGGCTACACCAGACATCTATCTGTCATAATGTCTAAGTCTGGTGTCAGGGCCAGGGTATCCCGGGCTTCACCAGACATCTATCTGTCATAATGTCTAAGTCTGGTGTCAGGGCCAGAGTATCCCGGGCTACACCAGACATCTATCTGTCATAATGTCTAAGTCTGGTGTCAGGGCCAGAGTATCCCGGGCTACACCAGACATCTATCTGTCATAATGTCTAAGTCTGGTGTCAGGGCCAGGGTATCCCGGGCTACACCAGACATCTATCTGTCATAATGTCTAAGTCTGGTGTCAGGGCCAGGGTATCCCTGGCTACACCAGACATCTATCTGTCATAATGTCTAAGTCTGGTGTCAGGGCCAGGGTATCCCGGGCTTCACCAGACATCTATCTGTCATAATGTCTAAGTCTGGTGTCAGGGCCAAAGTATCCCGGGCTTCACCAGACACATCTATCTGTCATAATGTCTAAGTCTGGTGTCAGGGCCAGGGTATCCCGGGCTTCACCAGACATCTATCTGTCATAATGTCTAAGTCTGGTGTCAGGGCCAGGGTATCCCGGGCTTCACCAGACATCTATCTGTCATAATGTCTAAGTCTGGTGTCAGGGCCAGGGTATCCGGGCTTCACCAGACATCTATCTGTCTAATGTCTAAGTCTGGTGTCAGGGCCAGGGTATCCCGGGCTACACCAGACATCTATCTGTCATAATGTCTAAGTCTGGTGTCAGGGCCAGGGTATCCCGGGCTACACCAGACATCTATCTGTCGTAATGTCTAAGTCTGGTGTCAGGGCCAGGGTATCCTGGGCTTCACCAGACATCTATCTGTCATAATGTCTAAGTCTGGTGTCAGGGCCAGGGTATCCCGGGCTTCACCAGACATCTATCTGTCATAATGTCTAAGTCTGGTGTCAGGGCCAGAGTATCCCGGGCTACACCAGACATCTATCTGTCGTAATGTCTAAGTCTGGTGTCAGGGCCAGGGTATCCCGGGCTTCACCAGACATCTATCTGTCGTAATGTCTAAGTCTGGTGTCAGGGCCAGGGTATCCCGGGCTTCACCAGACATCTATCTGTCGTAATGTCTAAGTCTGGTGTCAGGGCCAGGGTATCCCTGGCTACACCAGACATCTATCTGTCATAATGTCTAAGTCTGGTGTCAGGGCCAGGGTATCCCTGGCTACACCAGACATCTATCTGTCATAATGTCTAAGTCTGGTGTCAGGGCCAGGGTATCCCTGGCTACACCAGACATCTATCTGTCATAATGTCTAAGTCTGGTGTCAGGGCCAGGGTATCCCGGGCTACACCAGACATCTATCTGTCATAATGTCTAAGTCTGGTGTCAGGGCCAGGGTATCCCGGGCTTCACCAGACATCTATCTGTCGTAATGTCTAAGTCTGGTGTCAGGGCCAGGGTATCCCTGGCTACACCAGACATCTATCTGTCATAATGTCTAAGTCTGGTGTCAGGGCCAGGGTATCCCGGGCTACACCAGACATCTATCTGTCATAATGTCTAAGTCTGGTGTCAGGGCCAGGGTATCCCGGGCTACACCAGACATCTATCTGTCATAATGTCTAAGTCTGGTGTCAGGGCCAGGGTATCCCTGGCTACACCAGACATCTATCTGTCATAATGTCTAAGTCTGGTGTCAGGGCCAGGGTATCAGACATCCGGGCTTCACACAGACATCTATCTGTCATAATGTCTAAGTCTGGTGTGAGGGCCAGGGTATCCCGGGCTTCACCAGACATCTATCTGTCATAATGTCTAAGTCTGGTGTCAGGGCCAGGGTATCCCGGGCTTCACCAGACATCTATCTGTCGTAATGTCAAAGTCTGGTGTCAGGGCCAGGGTATCCCTGGCTACACCAGACATCTATCTATCATAATGTCTAAGTCTTGTGTCAGGGCCAGGGTATCCCTGGCTACACCAGACATCTATCTGTCATAATGTCTAAGTCTGGTGTAAGGGCCAGGGTATCTCAGGCTAATTGTTTTCCTGTAATGAAATAATGATGGCTGTTTACACATTTGATTTTGATGTCAGCGGCTGACAATACCGTGTATATTAATTGGGTTATTGTGCGGACAATAACTGTTATAATGATCATATTTAGCTCAGAAAATTCTCCAACACACTAAAAGTGACATTATTTTGCTCCTTTGTATAGCCACTACATATTACTATAAGTCATCGTATTCCTCTCGACAAGTATTTTGTTCTCTTTTTAGGTTTTGTTCTATTCAGAAATTAGGATTACATATTATTAGTTTGAGCATAATTTGTTATATCAATTGATTAAATATTTCCAGGTTTTATCTCCTAAATGAATTTTGATTAAAAAAAACTTAACCTATTTAGGATACCTGTGCTGGAGACGGTGGTTATCTGGCTGACATTTTATCAAAGGAGGAAAACGATTGGATTAGCCGTCGACTGAATACCTATAATGACGGTAAGAACGACTTAGTTATGTTTTTATGGCGAACCAACAACAACGATTCCTAGTCCTACTCATTTGACTATAATGAACAAAGGAAAGTAATTCTGAAAAGTTTATGTATCAAATCTCAACCACTCGGTCGCTGAGGTCCTCTAAATCTTAGTTTGTTCATATTTGTTTCCAAAACATTTTACCCAAATAATATTGTAACGTAATCAAAACTTTCTTTTCATCAAATGTTGTAGAGTTACACTATTACATCGGAGCAACAGATCGGCAACACGAGGGCGATTTTGTTTGGGAAAACAGCGGAGATGCACTGCAGTATACCAACTGGAGGGAGGGTGAACCAAACCAATGGGAGGGCTACCCCGAAAACTGTGTGGAAATGAAAGTTGAGGACGGGCAATGGAATGATGTACCATGTGACGATATACTGCGCTTCATATGTAAACTACCAGTAACCAGAAAGTAACTTTTAAAATCACGTAAAGACTGTGCTTGTAGTTATAAAAATGTTTTATATAATTTGTAGAAAAAAAGTTATTTGTAACGTAGGTCATGCAAATGTACATTTTTTTTATAAATGGTCACTGACCACAATATAATCAACATGCTTGCTGATAAAAGCCGCTGAAAAAGTACAGTGCCTCTTTTTTTTATTAGTTTAACGTCCTATTAACAGCCTCGTTAATACTTTCGGGAACCGATCTGAGAATGCCGTGCATGTATACTAGTAAATTTTCCATTGTTTGTTCATGTAACAGATATAATGAAATATGTGCATTATTCATTGTTTGATATATGCCATACACAAGTGTCATGCCGCGTAAAGAGTTATTGTTCTGTGTAGCTCATTTGATTTCTGTATTTTGTGTCGTATATCATCCTCGATACTCCAGGGGTTACTTTCACTGAAGTTTTATCGACCCCTGGACTATCTCATAGTAAAACTGGAGGCAGCTCAGGAGAAAAAAACTGACCAATAGTAGCCCCGCAGAGACTTCATTTGAAGATTACAGAGAGAGCAACCCCCGATTCCAAAGCAACACAGTCAACCACAGTGTGGTGTTATACGATTCCCTTGGTGTACATCAAAGGATCAAATTACACGTGTCTTCTGTTTCCTCTAGTTTTACTTTGAAATAGCCTAGAGATGGATATAACATCAGTGACAGTAATCCCTGGAGGATCGACATTATGGATGTTCATGATTTCGAATCTTCTTAAAAATGAAATAACGAGAAAAGTGTACATTTTTTTCGATATTATTTGTGTGCGATTACCATATTCTGTGGAACTTGATCGTACATTTTCCCGGTATATCATTTCGTTACTTATATTATTTTTAGTTTCATGTACATTGTACGTGCATCAATAAAAAGTGTAGTACATGATATAAACGTATTCTACAGTATATCTGTTACATGAGTTATTTGTGTACATGGCACAGTTCTTTATTGAACTGAAATTGATAATAGTGCGCATAATTGTTATTTATCCCATAACTATGCATGTTTCACAATGGAAAAACCATGTGATAAATTCCATAGCAGTTGGTTATCATTTATGTTTACACACTCCAGTGTGTAAACACCTACGGCGCCTCTGATTGGTCAATTCCAGGATCTCTTGATTCAGATTGGCTCTCAACTTCGGGCTATTTTTCTTAGCGCATTTTCTTTAAATAACATTATATTTACTGTTTAACAGGTAGTTGCTTATTTAAAGTATCAAACAATAGAATATAAGCTCTCTATCTAAGCACTATATTTTATCGCGGAAAGATATCACTACACAATGTATGGTGGTAAGTTTCTCTGAATGAAGACGAGAAAATGGTCACCACGGTAAAAATATAGAGCTAACGTAATGGGATAAATAAGTTCCCCAAGGCGTGACTGTTGTTTATCATGTTTATCTAAACTCTCGTTAGTTAATTTTCAAATTTTTAAAAGACACTCGCTAAAGCTTGTCTTTTCATAATTTGAAAATTAAATAACCCAAGTTTGATAAACATGATAATCAACAGTCACTTGTTAAGGAACTTCTATTTATAAAATGATCAAAAATCTATCATAACAGGTAATTTTAAAACAAACTCCAAAATCGTGATATTTGCTCTGTGTGCAGTTTGCATCATCTTTGCTAGTCAATGGTCAGCTAATGGTTTCATATCAACACCACCAATTGTGTGAGATTTTTTGTCAAGTTTCGAGCTGTTATGGTGTTCAACCAGTAGATATTTCATGAGATATTTCGATGATTAGTATGATGTGAACACACTCATCAGACAAATGACCAGACGGTATTCGTACACAAAGACGTAAAAGTATACGCTTTGTCTTTGAAAGGAAATTCAGAGATCGATGCTACTTGTCAACACATTAGAAATATTTACTGGTTATCTACAAATATCATTACAAAAACCATACTTTGTAGTTGAAGAATGTTTTTTTTCTCGAGTTACAACCATTTTTATAAGTTTAAAGGGTCAATAGGATATTAGCGTTACATACATTACACCATCTTCACTTTCTTCCACGAAACAATGTTAAAGTAACGGGGACTTTGTCATTATCTTACATTAATGACACTCAGTAAAGATTTTCAGTGCGAAATCCACATTTCCTGAAAAATGCTTAACGACTATAAGCGTCAATTGTTAATTTTCGTGGAAATGACATGTTATCAATAGACGAAAACAATTGAACCAACAAGCGGCTAGTAACTACTACGCATATTTAGTACAACAGCTAGCTTTGGCTTACTTACATTAATCTATGTTCCTACATCTTAAAATAATTCCATATCGATTGGACATTGAAATGGCTACCATAGATGTCATGTACTCATCATCACGAAAAAATTCAAACAATAACTTTATATAAAATCAAATCGAATGTTTTTTTTTTTTTTTTTTTTTTTTTTTACTAATAAAGCAATTGGAAACAGCATTACCTAAACTTAATACAATTAGCCCTGGCGTGGTTGTGAAAATCCACCACAAATGTGTTTGTCTGTTTTTCTTATATATTGATTCACGTGAAAAATATTTTTTGTCATTCTTTCAACTTTATTCGCCGGTATTTTTGTGCGCGGAAATTAATGAACTTGACCAAAAAGAATGTAGAGATAAACTAAATTTCTACAGCTGTACTTTATCATATCGGGGCAACGTTTCGTCGACAGGAGGACCACTCTGAGCAGACATTGAACTTCAAGAGTGTTAAAAAAAAATCGAAGAATTCTAGCCAATAGAATTTCACAATATTAACATACTCTATAATATGATGTTCACTTGTACGCTAATTAACAGCCCAATCCTGAATCATTCCATCGAGTTCCAAGCAGATGTAAAAATGTCATTTAAAATTGTGAAAATATTATGTAAAGAGCGATTACTTACAGGAACAAAAATGTGATGATGAAATAATGATAAAATAAGCCTATGATTTGTGTTTTTTACATAGAAACTTATTTCTGAATGATTGATTGTAAATTGTGAAATTATCTTACTAACCGAGAATAAATTCAGGTTGTAAATTACATGTAATACTGTATATTTAGGATGCAGGGCAAAGCGTGTTTCACTACATAAAACTTATACATAATAGGCTTACCGCGCAATTGACATTTTCTAAACGATAGCAATTTAGTGTCTTTTCCGTTTTATAGCCTCGATCTGGATATACTCCTCGGCTGTAAATTTTGAGCGAGACCCGTTAACTTTTGAACAGTTCTAACTGCTCTCACCAAAAGATGCTAAATTGTTCTATACTTTTCCTGGTGCTCATTCTCTATTGTGTTGAAGGTAAGTTTGTAAGTTTGCATGACAAATCATAATCTATTTAAATATTTTATATTTGTTTAGAAGAATTATATAAGCGTATTTCATAGTAATATACACACAGTATCTGATCATATATTGTATGGTATATACAATGTAGTTCAGTTGTACATGCACCTTTCGTCCTGCGTCTTGTTTTATCCACAACAATAGCGTGTGAATGGATTAAGGGTGTACTCCTCTGAGAAGTCAAAATTTTCTTGTATTAAACTTTTTTGCTCATATAGATTTTTGGAAATAGGAATTCATATCATAAAAGAAAATGGAAGAAAAAACATATGTCCGTGTGCTCGTTTTTGAGCTATTGTCAATCAAAGATACCTAGTTGACAAAATATAGGATTTTATGGGAATTTTGTCGTTTTGACCATATACACAAGATATTAAAGCCATAATTTCCTAATGAGGTGTTTGATATGTATGGATGTTTGTAGAATTTATTTTCCAGTAGTCTTCTTTAAAAATATACCAGTTTTGATTAATAAGACTAATATTTTTCCTCAGGATAACAATATATGTTACCCCTACCCCTTAATTTTGAGCTACAAAATGCACCATTTTCAGCCATTTTTGCCAAATTTAACCCTTTATAGAAAAAGTTCTGGTATTAAACTTTTGTTAATATTTTGCATATCAACAGGAAAAGGGTTGTTCTTTCTAAATCAGGCAGAAAAATGGGGGGTCCGTGTGCTTACTTTTTTGGCCCATTTGAATATTTGTTATTTTTCAGTATTTTGGAGTAAAAAATAAAAGTGCTCAAATTCGCATTAAATGGTAAAATTAAGTGACAAAAGTGTATCATTTCACACATTAAAGCTCAATATTTTGATTGCCACGAACAGTAAAGATTTACAGCAAAAATTAGCTCGATACAGCTAAAAATACTGGCGCAGCGATGATTTAAGAAAAAACAATTTCAGAAAAAAATGGTAAAATTGTGGCTCTACTCAAAGCGAAAAAAGACACAATTTCAAAATGGCTGCCAAATGGGCCATTTCTTAAAATCCCTGTATAAAAAAATCTCCTAAAAATAGAAATGTAACTTTTTGACAAAATTTGCAATTGGCAACTTGCTACAGATATTGATAGATTTTATTTGAAAATCTCATAACTTCTTTGATCTATGTCGAAACGAGACTTCAACGGGACTGAAACCTCAGAAGAATACAACCTTAATAGAATCTTTCACCCCCTTTGGGGTGAGACAGGAGAATCTCAACCCGAGGGGTAAGATTCTTAAGTTGTCAAACACGAGCTTCTGTCTCACCCCAAAGGTGGTGAATGATTGTTTTTCTCTTGCCCCGTGCACCACTTTGTGTCTCTAATAAACAAGTCTCTTATGCAAGCGATAATGACTTGACTTTAATGAGTCGCCGTCTCTGTGACGTTATAATACTATAACCGCGACGTCATGATACTGTTGTCATGACGTCATACCATTGTTGAGCACGTGCGAAGATCTCATGTAGCTTTGTTTTTACCCAAGGGTGAGATAGAAAAATCTCACACTGGTAAAACTGTGGATATTCCTGTCTGGGGTAAGAGAAGGACTTGTTACTCATTGTAACTAGATGTCATTTCAAATATCGGTATTCACTTTCACTTTCATTATCAAGGTATTGAGTTTGGCATTTATGTTTTAATACTCCGTCAAATCCATACTGCCGCACAAAATTTCTTTGATAAAAAATTGAATACCAGAGTTATCAAAACCGAGCCAGAATGATTCATCGATGTTAATTATATAGTAACATGACTTATGTTCTAGGGTCCCGCTGTCCTGATGGAGAGTTTGACAAATGGAAGGAGTTCAGGGGTTTTTGCTATCACTTCAGTGAGAGGTCCGCTACCTGGAGAAGGGCAAAGGTAAGAGAATAGTTATAGAATATATTATTTCAAAGGAAATATATTTATTTCGATTTTTAAATGACTTAGTTTAAATAATGATAAATCCTTGGGATGTTGGAAATTTCGAATTGTGAATATTTAAGTGATCACTCTAGCTGATCTTAAACGACTGTGAATTTACTAGAGTCCACCTGTGAACAGCTATTCAATTGAGATTTTCCAAATTTTGGTAAATTTATCTCTCTATGAAGTATATCATCCCATAGAACCTTAATTGTCTCCATTGAGTCATACGCCATGTAGAGAGTGCACTGTCTATTTGATTCATTAGGAGGCCTGTACACGTGCTGCCGAAGGAAGCTATATCGCTGACATTTTATCAGAAGAAGAGAACAATTGGATCTTTGAACGGTTGAATACCTATCATTACTGTAAGTTTGGTTGTTTGTATAATAACTGGAGTCTAAACCAAGTCAAGTGTCAGGGTGACTTAATCAAGTTAATTGTAACATTTTTCATTCGTTTCCTTTTTATGATTTCCTACCATTTTTACCATTAATTATTCGGACTTCTGAAGAAATGATGACAGTTTCACATTTTAACATGTATGAATGAACATAAGATTTCATTTAACATGTATTTCAGACTGCGTAGAATGATTATAGAGGGATGAGTACCATAAGCATATATCTTTTGAATACTTTAAAGCCTTTTAAGCGCAGCAAAGTGTTTCAGTAACTATGTAATTATGCAATGTTAAAAATTGCAATTTATGGAAATAACGGAGCCGAATTTTTTGTTTATTTTTTATTCATATATGCCCACTCTATCTTTGTCGTAAAACCTCCATTTGAGAAGGAAATCCCCATTAGAGAAGGAAGCAATTTTATTTCTGTAAACAGATCTTCCGTTTTTTGTCAGCTGATTATAATTGGTCAAAATTTGAACATTTGCAAATAAAGGAGAGCGACAGTACTGAGCTTCTGTCGGAGGAATATTACGTTTGTCAGATCATAAGAGCGTTTGAACCGCTCGATTATGTAATGCGCTTACTTCAAATCATCATATCCATGGTGATTACCCATGATTACTCACCCTATATGTACATTGTATAAAAAAAGGACACAATCTGAAGCTGTCAATATGTAGGATTAGATTATGAAGGTTTTTTTTCGTGTTATTTACATGTAAATATTATTTTAGTATTGTCGTTTCGCTATTTTCCCGCATTCTGTATTTTAGTGCTTCTAAAAATTGATGTACTTCCGCAATGTTTTACCGCGCCTCGTTTTCAATTCACATGTGCTTCAACAGCCTCGCTAAATGCTGATTATTTTTTTGAAAAAGTGTATTTGACGCCTCCAGTCATGTTCAGTGTCTGGATTTGTTGCCTCACCCATGGGGTATGTTATTGTCTTTAAAAGTTATAAAAACCGTGCATTTTAGAGCTGTTACTATTGAAATTGTTCTTCCCCGTTTACAGCTAGGTCACCCCCTTTTTGCCCCTGTGCCCCACTTCAGCAGCTTTTAGTACGACCATATTTGACCCAACCTCTGTTCCTCTTATCCTCTGGGAAGTGTTAATCCTACTCTGGTTTCCTTAAGGCCTTCCGCTTGGTTCTCTCTCAACTAGGGTACTACGCCGCTTCCTATGGGGGTCACTCTCTGAGGCGGGGGCTGCTACTTGGGCTAGTTCGTGTGGTGTCGCAGATGACGATATCCAACTTCTGACGCTATATTGAAACCAATAGGAGCAAACGTATCAATGCTATGAACTTTTGTTTACCTCTTCCTCGTTGACCTGTATCCTAACCTCCTTTTCCCTTTCCTTTTCAACAACTTGGATTTGGACCTATATATCTCATGACATTTGCAATACTCATTTTTGTTGTATTCTCACTTTTCAATTGACAGATACAGGTCTGGTACAGTTAATAGATGTACTCTGGAAGTGGTATTCATTAAAGCCATTATTGTTATAATGTTGTTGCTTCTTTTATTAGACTATCAGTAAAGTATTATTTACATTTAAATATAATTTTAGTATTGTCGTTTCGCTATTTTCCCGTATTCTGTATTGGTAGTGCTTCTAAAAATTGATGTACTTCTGCAATGTTTTACCGCGCCTCATTTTCAATTCACATTTGCTTCAATAGCCACGCTAAAGGCGGATTATTATTTGCCCACTCCCACCCTCCCGGTAGTATTACGATGGTGTGTAGTGCCTGATTCTTGTTTAAAACATTTTTTTGTAAAAATGTTTGTTCTATGTTTACCTGTCCGGTTAGACCTATATATCTCATGACATTTGCAACACTCATTTTTGTTGTATTCTCAATTTTCATTTGATAGATACAGGTCTGGTACAGTTAATAGATGTACTCTGGAAGTGGTATTCATTAAAGCCATTATGGTAGCAGAAAACAGTAGATTTGGACAATCTATGAAAATAAGGCACATGCCTTAGAAATATAGATATAGTCATTTAACTGTAAAAAATGCCTGTACAAAAGTATATATATAATCAATCAGCGCAACTTTTGCAATTACAATTTGATATTTTGATACAGGTTTGGCCATATTCTGCGCTTATTCATGCATGTGAATACCATGGTAACAACAAAAAAATACCTGAAAAATTGCAAAATATCATGATTTTTAGCCCAAAATTGCAGAAAATCGTACTCAATTTTTTTCTTAAGACCTACCTTAAATTGAGCACTTCTATCACAATGGCAAAATAAGCTAATTTATTCCATAGGTCGATTGTGTGGATTTTCCAATATTTTTGCCTAAACCCGCGCCATGGATTTTCCTTCAAGTAAAGCTAGCATTTCCGGTCAAGACGCACTTCCGGAGGAGCCCAGAATTGTAATCTCTAACCCATTTTTGTTATGTTTATTTTTGAAAAAATTGAAACTTAAATCAAACCCTCCATATTGGATGTACCAATTTCAGAATATATTTTATTTTTAATTGTTTATGCATGGCTCAAAACAGGGGCTCCCCACTTAATAAAAATATAGACCGTGGCCAGGCTGTTCTTCTCTGGTCTGCTACCTATTGTTATAATGTTGTTGCATCTCTTATTAGACTATCGGTAAATCATTTTTTCATGCATGTGTTACCTTAGAAGTGCTTTGCACTTCGTGCCCTTCATGCCATTATTATAACTGGATTTTAAGATCGAAATATAATTTACAGAATTCGCTTTCTTATACATATATACAAAACGTGCATGTTATTACAGATAGCAAACTATTTACATAATTATTTATGATTTAATGCTGATTTTTAATCTTTTTATTTAATATTTCAATCACATGCCAGATCGTGACTGCGGAGAAAAGTTAAGCGTCCAATCAAATATAAAATACCGATATATATATATATATAAATGTACTTCAAGGCTCGTGCATTGAAAACTTCAGTAAGTGTAACCTGCCCTAAATAAAATTCATCCTAAACCAAGAACCTAATGGGGAACACTCTAACCACTCGATCACAGTGACTCATGTATTTTAAACTTTCAATATGTTAGATAAAAAAATATTTTTTTACAGATGAAGACTACTATATCGGAGCGACCGATCGAGAATGGGAGGGCCATTTTGTTTGGGAAAACAGTGGAGAATCTCTGGATGACACATACACTAACTGGAATGAGGGCGAGCCAAACCAGCACCTCGATACACCCGAAAACTGTGCTGAAATGAAAATCAGCAACGGTAAATGGAATGACATACCTTGCGATATTGTCATGCGCTATGTCTGTAAACTTCCTGTGTACGAAAAGTAATAAATTTCAAGATGTGTTTTTCAAAAGATGTCAACCTTTTTCAGATATACACCGATATCAAGTCATGTGGCAAGTAATTTATTATTGGCAAAGTCTCTCATTTAAAAAAAATATTAAAGAATATTCGTGAGATGTTTTTTGTTTTTGTCTTGTTTAAGCATCTATATTAACTGGACGTTGTCCTCAAAAACTATCCGAAGATACGTATATATAGCATATATTAGCAATTTATACTTGTGGAATATGTTAAAATATCCTCCTTAACAGGGACTTTGGAACAGTTTGTAAAAAATCAAGTCCTATACAGGTCAGAAATGCGGATGAGCCTATGTATACATAGAACTTACGCATCATATACTCATATATACACCAACGCCTTAGTTTCTTGTGGTGAGAATAGAACGACGTTACACGTTGTTAATTACACAGAATCATATCAAAATGACACTCATGTGAATAATTTTATTAATTATATGTATGTGTACTTGGGGAACTTGTGACATTGATTCGAATTGTGTCTCTGCTGTACCTACTGACGCGTATTAAAAAGAGAATAGTTTTTCTTCCTGTATTCTTCCTAGCGTCTCCCTTGTTATCGCGTTCGTGTGGAATGGTTTATCTGGTTTGACGCCCTAATAACTGATGACTTTCCAGATTTAAGAGGAGGAACAAAGCCGGATAACCTGCAGAAAAACCTCCTACCTGCAGTCAATACAATGACACTGCCCTACATGGGATTTGAACTTTTAACCCAGAGATGGAGCTCTTGTGGTAATGTGTCTGGATACGTTGGGGATGGTTCTGGGATCAGAGCTCTATCCGAGACACACTATAATGTATTGGAGTGGTCGCTTCTGTTACCGTTTAGCATTCAGCATAGAGGGACCAACGTTGATGGTATAGTATCACTGGGTGTGATATACAATTATCGTCGACGGCATGCTTCAGTGATATGACACTGTAAAATAGAACCGAGAGTCACTATGACAAGGCGACACAAACGATCATTCCGAAGCCATAAGTTGCTCTCATTACACGCAATATATATAGAGGTTCCTCAACAAGTGACTGCTATTTATCATGTTTATCAAAAGTAAGTTAATTTTCCAATTTTGAAAAGACACAAGCTTAAGCTTTAACTAACGAGAGTTTAGATAAACTTGATAAACAACAGTCACGCGTTGGGGAACTTGTTTATCCCATGACTTTAACTCTATATTTATACCGTGGTGACCATTTTTCTCGTCTTCATTCAGGGAAACTTACCACGATACAATAATATGTAGTGGTATCTTTCCGCCACGAGATATAGTGCCTAAATACAGAGTCAATATTCTATTATTTAATACTTTGAATAAGCAACTACCTTTTATAACAGTAAATACAATGCTATTTAAAAGAAAATGCGCTATGAAAAGTAGTCCGAAATTGTTTGGCAATCTAAATCAAGAGATCTTGGAATTGACCAATCAGAGGCGCCGTAGGTGAACGATAACCAACTACTATGGGTTTTTTTCACATGGGTTTTCCATTGTGAAACATGCATATTTATGGGATAAATATATATATATATACCATTCAGCAGAGGTCGGCCTTCAATTATGGTTGTTGGTTAAGCGTTAATGATAACAAGACACCATGGTACTGATTTACTTCTTGAGAGAGATCTTAACCCAGAGATGGAGCTCTTGTGATAATGTGTCTGGATACGTTGGGGATGGTTCTGGGATCAGAGCTCTATCCGAGACACACTATAATGTATTGGAGTGGTCGCTTCTGTTACCGTTTAGCATTCAGCATAGAGGGACCAACGTTGATGGTATAGTATCACTGGGTGTGATATACAATTATCGTCGACGGCATGCTTCAGTGATATGACACTGTAAAATAGAACCGAGAGTCACTATGACAAGGCGACACAAAACGATCATTCCTAAGCCATAAGTTGCTCTCATTACACACAATATATATAGAGGTTCCTCAACAAGTGACTGTTGTTTATCATGTTTATCAAAAGTAAGTTAATTTTCCAATTTTGAAAAGACACAAGCTTAAGCTTTAACTAACGAGAGTTTAGATAAACTTGATAAACAACAGTCACGCGTTGGGGAACTTGTTTATCCCATGACTTTAACTCTATATTTATACCGTGGTGACCATTTTTCTCGTCTTCATTCAGGGAAACTTACCACGATACAATAATATGTAGTGGTATCTTTCCGCCACGAGATATAGTGCCTAAATACAGAGTCAATATTCTATTATTTAATACTTTGAATAAGCAACTACCTTTTATAACAGTAAATACAGTGCTATTTAAAAGAAAATGCGCTATGAAAAGTAGTCCGAAATTGTTTGGCAATCTAAATCAAGAGATCTTGGAATTGACCAATCAGAGGCGCCGTAGGTGAACGATAACCAACTACTATGGGTTTTTTTCACATGGGTTTTCCATTGTGAAACATGCATATTTATGGGATAAATATATATATATATACCATTCAGCAGAGGTCGGCCTTCAATTATGGTTGTTGGTTAAGCGTTAATGATAACAAGACGCCATGATACTGATTTACTTCTTGAGAGAGATCTTTATTACGTGAACATCTTGCAAAAAAAAAATAGTTTCCATGCAAAATCCTAATATTATTCTAATAGACAAATATAATCAATCCACAAGCGAATATGATGAAAATATTACACCAACTTGGTGGTTTTATTTTTTCAAATATTGACTATTAAAGAGAGCCTTTCTGGTTTTGATCGTAAGTTGGTCATAAAAGGATATGTATATCAATGACGTAAAGCGAAATCTGTCGGCAGTCAGTCTGATTTGTTTTTTTAATATATATTAAATTCGAAGTCATTCCCCAAACATGTAAACATAAATATTATTTAAATAAGAAATCTACCTTTATTTTGATCTGAAATAGTATTGATCAAATACCATGTTGCTGATTTAGGCATATGGATTGATAAACAAAATATGCAAATCTTAAGCCTATTGTAATAATGTATTTAGCATCATGTAGTAAAGGAGCAAGTCTCCAAAACGAAAATAAATAACAAAGAACAAACACTAACACAGAAAAAATAACCACGGATGACTTTACATGTCTTTTATTTTCTTTTTATTTCTTATATGCTTGTGCTCAGCTTTACATTTGGAACACAACAAAAATAAAATTGAAATCGAAATATTATGACACAACCGTGTTAGAGTAAGTGGAAAGCATGTTAAAGTTCGATCCTACACACAAAGCGCTGTTCCTCATCACATGGAATATCGTTCCATGTGCCCGTTCTAGTGCTGATTTCTGAACAGTCCTCACTACCGGCGCTGTTTGGTTCCCCAAGAGACCAGTTACTATACTCCATTCTTCTGTTGCTATCTACCCAAACGAACCTACCCTCACGGTCCTGGTCTGTGGCTCCAATGTGGTAAAAATGGACTTAAAACGGAAATACAAGATTATTACACGGGCGTTGGTACTTTGTATATAATAGTAATTTCATCGTGCAATGATTTCAATATATGACGAGGAAGATGTAATATGTCCGAAAATACAAGATTATCAAACGTAAATAAAATTAATTTCAACGTAAGATCTGTTGATATGTGACGAGTAATATCAAAAATAATCGATTAGAAAGATTCAATTACAGAAACACTGAGGTTTAACACAGATGAAATTTAAATATAAAGAGCGTAGATTTTATAAAAGAGATATTATAATATTCTGTTTTGTATTCATTTGTTAAACATCGACCAGTGAACGTACTTACTGTAACCGTAAGTGTTTAGTCGGTACTCTATAAAGCGATTCTCTTCCGCATTTAAGATGTAAGCGAGGGTCGCATGCAACCTTCGTTCACAATAGTCCTGGAAAAGTCGGAGAGAACCAAACGTCTTCATACAGTTTACGATATAACTTATGATATAACTTTTTTGCTAAGGAATTGTTAGAAGTGTTAATTGAAGTAATCAGCAAATCAATATAAAATTAAATATAACATGATGTGAAAGTTATTTCATTGAAAACACTATGTATGTAATATGTACATGTATTATTAATGGAAGATAGATAGCTGTTAGTCTTCAATAATAATTCATGATCCAACTATTATATCGAAACATTTGGCGGCTATTCCATATTCCATTAGTAATATTACATATACCCAAAACCAAACATTGCCGTGCTTACAGATAAAAATACTTCCGCTGATGAAGTATTACGAACTTACCTTCTTACTTTCTGAAATACTTTATTTAAAAAATTGTTTTAAAATGCCGTCCAACTTTAATCAATTGGAATATATACTGATTTTTTGTATATTCACAAGAACTATTTGGGGAGAGAACTTAAATAGACATTGCCTGTTGTTCAATTGCTTTTCAATTTGATTGAAATTAAATTTTGTTGAAGTTAAAATGATTTGGATTTTTTTGTCTGCTGTATATTTTGTTAATTTCTTACCCTCGCATTATTCCATGTCACGACTTCTTCGCTGAAATAAAAACAGCTACTTCCCATCCGCTTCCACTCTTCACCCGGGCATTCGGTACTGGATCCTTGAAAGGAGATATAAACGAGATGTAAACGATATATATAGGTAGACATTATTGGGCGACTTCAGGTGCATAACTTTTTTGGTGAACAAACTGTAGAGAGGATGAAGGTAGACTTTCGGTTCTGATGTCTGTCGCGGGATCATGGCGATATAAACAACGAAGTCAAACGACTTATTCGAAAACTTACAATTTGCCGTCAAAGGACTATGTGTGATCTGTGTCCTACGCTTTTGGCCCTCAAATCATTCATATTTTCGATGATTTAATTGTTGAATATCAAGTACATCCTTGATATGATAGGTATGATGGTTGTGTATAATCAGAGCTACAGTTGCTATGGTACAATGTAACTGAATATGAATAAATTATGAACATTTGGAATTATCAATTTCGCCCATTTTTTGCTAAGTTTTTTATCTATAATTTATAGAGCGTATCTTTGAACAAAATTCATATTTCTCCGAAAGATTTATCTGAAGACCTACTTATTCCCAGTAAATAATTATTAAGTTTGCACAATATAGCGCTCTGTTGTTTCTTGGGCTAAAACTGTCAAAAATATGCAAAAAAGGTACTCATTTTTCAAATTTACTTATTTATGCATATATTAGATGTTTACAGTGGAACCGAAATCATCACAATTGAATCAAAGGTGTGTTAAATATTTCAAATACAACAATTTAAATTTTTAATGTAGTTCAGAACTTCGATGGATTTTGAGGCCAAAAATGCCCAAATCATACGTAACCATTTAGCATCTTCTTCTATATGCTCAAAATTCCATAAATCGTTTAGTCCTGTATTACTAAACCACAACAGAAATAAACGAAAGGAAGCTGAGAATCGTGTGAAACCGTGTGACGAATATATAATGACATATTGCTGTCTGTCCAGCAAGAACTAACCGTAAATAAGAAAGAAGCAAAACAAAATAATAACAAGGAGATAGTTAGGAAACTATCGATATGTATTATGTATGGATAAACAGCTTACCAAACGTAAAATGACCAGCAAGCAGTAAAACACCAATAACGCGCGTCATAATGGTCTCTCTAAAGAGGCACTCACTTGGACAACTAGGTTTCAGCGGGAAGCAATGACGATGATGTTATGGTCGATACAATTATCAAAATCATAATTTACTTATCAGAAATGTTAAAGTTTCGTGTCATTGTCATGCTGTGTGACTGATTTACAAATGCATGAAATGGTTGAATTATGTACATGATGCTTATTTGATATAATTCTGGTGATCAAATTACATAAAACCGTTATAGGCTGGAATCTAGGGGGGGTCCACGTGCACCCCCACCCCCCACAACTTAAACAACCAATGTTTTTCTGAAGCCTTATGACCCACTGATAACGAAATCGAGAGGTAACATTATTTATTGTATAAACTGGGATGAATTGCCGGTTATGACGTCATCAAGATGGCCGCAATCTCGAATTTCACTAAATATTGAAAAATAGTCATAACATTGACATTTTTCAACCGAAGAAGACAAATGAGGCATCAAAATGACCACAATAGAACAACAAATACATATCATATATCATATAATCCAATATATGTAGTTATTTCTACGCAGGGAATGAAAAAATCGGATTTTAAGCTCGAAAATTGTAATTTCTAAGCAAATTTTTCATATTTGGGTTGACGCAGCAAAATGTTTGCCAACAGCAAACTAATATTTCTAATCAGTTATTTGACCTCTTATCAATCAAAAAACAACACCAACAAAAAAACAATGTTAACATTGTATAAGCTCCAGTTTCATTAAAATTAAAACTGAAGAAAGCATTTGTTTCCGTTAATACCACGACACTTTCCGAAATTTGTTTCTTTCAGAAATAGCGCATCCACTGTTAACTTTATTTTTCTGTGTATAACGTGAGGAAATGTCAGATGGTTACTGCAGTATTACATATTTCTTTCAATAATTCTTAATGATAAACATTATCGTTGTGCGTGCTTTCTCGCCAGAATGTCGATGAGCTGATGTGACATTACATTACCGGTTTACCATCGTGGTTCTAACTTGTCAACCGTCCATGGCCAGAGGTAACATCAAGAACATCGGGTTCGCGGATGTGGGAGCTCATCCTGTTTTCAACCTAGTGATTCACATATCGCATATGATGTTCCAGACCTCTCCGGTAGGATAGAAAAGACACCAGGGCCACATTCTGCTAAGGGTTGAGTTGCTTCTCATTAATTCGTATGAAGCACAATTCCTCATTCTTTTGAACCCTCAGTGACCATAGATGGCACAAGTGAATTCCTTGAGGTCATAAATGAGGTCTACAGTGAAGCTCCTCTCTTTGCCAAGTCTGGAGAGAACTGTAGAAAAACTTTTTTCTGGAGAGTCTTCAATGGTGTATCCACGCATACACCAGATGCGACACAACCAGTACCTTCAAGGGACTGGGGAAAGTCTGACCAATGAAAAACATTTAACATTTATGACCTCATTAAAGACCTCGAGGATATCACCTGTGCCATCTATAGTCGCACGAGTGTCCACAAGGTTGATGAATGGTGCTTGAATCATTCCACCATTCGAAGAATCTGGATCTGGTGTAATTTCCTGAGAAGTCTGAAACAGCATATACGATATGTTAGAATCTGAAAGAGATCCCACATCCCTGAACCTGTTGTTCCTGATATAAACTCTGGCCATGGATGGGTCATGAAAGATGACAGGCTAGAACACCACTGGTAATGTAGTGTCACATCAGCTCATCGACATCGAAGACGAAGCTCTGGCTTTCGACGAATTGGATACTGATATCTCGATTACTCTGTTTCGGACTGCATGTACCAGCTACCAGACATGCCGAGTCACGTCAGAGGATAGTGCAGTGAGGCGGGAAAGCACGCACAATGATAATGGTTATAATTGAGAACCAGTGAAAGAAATATGTGACATTGTGGTAACCATCTGACATTTTGCTTATACTATGCATAGGAAATAAACGAAACTGTGACTTGTCCTACCTAGATATTCTGTCAACTTTTCATTCACGTTCCTACTTATAAATTGCCAATAGTCAAACTTATTTAAGGAACTTATAATACACCAGGAAACTGTAGTGTCAGCGGTTTGGAGTTAGAAAAATAGCATATACCCAGTATACGCACCCGATGATGTTTTGTGAACTTAATGATGATATAACATTATTTTTTTTGTATCTCTATATATTTTATTGTTTTACTGAGTGATTAGAGGTCAAATAACTGTCATTTTGGAGCTTAAAATCCGATTTTTTCATTTCCTACCTAGAAATCACTACATATATTGAATTATGTGGTCCCGATATAAATTTGTTGTTCTATTATGATCATTTAGATACCTCATTTGTCTACTTCGGTTGAAAATGTTAATGTTATGACTATTTTTCAATTGTTAGTGAAATTCGAGATGGCGGCCATCTTGATGAGCTTAAAATCCGAGTTTTATATTTCCTGCGTAGAAATAACTTCATATATTGGATTATATGGTCCTGATATGTATTATATGTTCTATTGTGGTCATTTTGATGCCTCATTTGTCTTCTTCGGTTGAAAAATGTCAATGTTATTACTATTTTTCAATTTTTAGTGAAATTCGAGATGGCAGCCATCTTGATGACGTCATGACCGGAAGTTCATCCCAGTTTATACAATGTTACCTCTCGATTTCGTTATCAGTGGGTCATAAGGCTTCAAAAAAAAAAACAGAAAAAACATTGAAAACATTGGTTCGTTAAGTTGGGGGGGTGTGTGCACGTGGACCCCCCTAGATCCCGGCCTATTAGTGTTCGTTGACTAAATACGACGTTTTAAACACAATATTTTTTGCCCCATTAAACCTGTAGTTAACATAACATCTTAAATTTAGGTCATAGACAAGGCAAACCAGAGAGCTCATGTCTATCGATCGCCATAGCTGACTCATGTGGTTCAAATATACTATATGAATTTGTGTTTTCATTATATGATATGTTTTTATCATGATGATTTACTTTTATCCAGGAAGTATCTCTTTCTATCGTTACTTAAACCCTTTGAAGGTCAGATGCATGATACCCCGGCGGAAGGAGACAACGGCAAGTTGCAGATCGCTACTCCTGAACATGCATGGAACGCCATAGCTGTCTCGTATGGTTCAAATATACTCTATGAATTTGTGTTTTCATTATATCATATGGTTTTATCATCATAATACACTTAATTATATCAGTGTAGGGTATGATTTTATCAATATTTGATTTGATGTGACTGATATATTATTTGCTTCTACCATCATCTTATTTTCGTTTGACATGGTATTCTTTTCTTTAAACATCATATCAATCAATTTCATCATTAATATGATTGGTGACATACATGTACATTGTAGATATATTTGATATTCATCTATCATTGATGTTAACATTATATTATTTTCATTCATCGTTATATTATATATATATATTATTTGATTTCATCTTTATTTGAATTGATTTTATCGTTATTTTATTCTCGTTTACCAAATTATTATTCTACCTTACATCATCCACAAACATCATTATTTTCTTGCATAGATACTTTATATGGTTGTACTTTTCCATTGTATGGACGCGCACCTGTATTAATATTGATGAAAATATTGAGAAGGACGTAAGCTTTTTACTTTACACTGACATCATATATCTTCGGACTTATATCAGAGGCAAAAATGGCACAAACTGAAAGCGAAAAGTCAAGAAGGCGATTTACTATAATGCATTACAATTAACGGATTTATATTCGAGGCAATGAGGAAGACAATATGTTATAGACTTCACAGACTTACCAAACATGGTTAAAGGAAATGAAAACCATTGAAGATGTGTGGTTAAAGGAAATGAAAACCATTGAAGATGTATGGTTAAAGGAAATGAAAACCATTAAAATGTATGGTTAAAGGAAATGAAAACCATTAAAAATGTATGATTAAAGGAAATGAAAACCATTGAAGATGTATGGTTAAAGAAAATGAAAACCATTGAAGATGTATGGTTAAAGGAAATGAAAACCATTAAAAATGTATGGTTAAAGGAAATGAAAACCATTGAAAATGTATTGTTAAAGGAAATGAAAACTTTTGAAGATGTATGGTTAAAGGAAATAAAAACCATTGAAGATGTATGGTTAAAGGAAATGAAAACCATTAAAATGTATGGTTAAAGGAAATGAAAACTTTTGAAGATGTATGGTTAAAGGAAATGAAAACCATTGAAGATGTATTAAAATACTTGGAGTGTTTATTTTAAATCTATTAATTGAATTAACGATGCCATCAAACGTCAGAGGTTAGAAAACTATGAGCTCTATTATAACCCGTATATTTCATGAGGTTGATATGAAAAGTATGAACTTTAATAAGTAGGTTCGTTTATTCTTTTACTAAAGGATTAACAACAATAAGCAGATATCGGTTTTCATTCGAAAAATAAACAAAAGGTTTTGAGCGTATAATGTTTTGTCAACACAAATGTTTAATAGAAGTTAAAAATCTTATTATACATGTATAACTTTACGCGAATGCTAAATAGTTTATGTAGTTAAAATATACAATGAGGAATGATTATGTAGGATAAAAACTCTTCAAGTAAGAAAATTCGCTTACCAAGCGTAAAACACCAGCAAAGGAATAGAATGCAGAGAGCATGCTCCATCCTCCACGCTATACCAATCTCTCAGATGTGTATTGGGGTTCCTTCATGAGAAGCATACGGTGACAATCGTTGTTATGTTGGATATCATCGCCAATTATATCTGAGTGGTAGTGCATTTTGGTGGTAGCTAATTTGCTCAAAGTTTAAGTCTATTTCGCTGCGCTGTAAATTGTTTGATATATCATTTGATAAAATCACATATAATACTTATATGGTATGACTGTAATTGTAGAAAATTGGCATTTAAAATCTCAGTTTCAGCATTTACCAAGCTGACCCAAAACTGTCAATTAAGTAGATAAAGAGTGACGAATATAACATCAACATTACTAAAAGGTTAGAGGAAGTTTAGAAATAATTGGTGGAACGAAGCCACGAAGCCTTATGTTTATTTTTTTTATATTTGAAATGTTGAATACATTAGTATCTTTCTTTCTCGGCTCCTAATGTGACTTAAATTTTTAAACTAGACCACTGTATTTAATTTTTCACATTTTATCTAAAACTGTTCAACGAATCCAACAATATCCAATGAAATTCATTTTTTTAATTAACAACACCTACATAATAAGAGCTGTATTGTTTAAAAAAAAAACACAAAAAAAAAAACAAACAAAAAAACAAAAAAACTAAACCAAAAAAACAAAAATACGCACGCATATAAAGGTTTGATATATTTAATTCACGTAATTTGTACACCAACACTATTTTGAAAACATAGTCATAACTTAAAATAATAAAATTATTTATTTATTATTATTATCATAAATAATTAAGTTTTACTACCCGATATAATAATTATTATTATGCTACATATACAAGAGTCTTCCTGTTTTCATGCATGATAGTGTCTGATACAAAGGAGGCGATTACAGACTACGAGTGCATCCTGTGGTCGTGAGCTCATTTTGACTTAGGTTGGATGTCGGTGTTTATTGACGGATATTACCGTCAAATCGCATCTAAACGGAAGAAGGTTAAGGAGTTCACCATCGAAATTAACATTAAAGTTCAAATGAGTCCATTCGTGGAAAATGATATCCTTATTTGATAATGTCCAAAGTGAAAACAGTATTATCACAAATATAATCACAATGATAATCACAATGATAATCACAATAATACTCATAATATTTATCACAAATATTTCACAACATTAATAAACATCGAGGTATGCACTTTTTGTTTATTCTTGGAATCTGATCGGTACGATTTAGTTCATAGTTGGTTACAATGTCACTAAATCAAGTTATGTTTACCATCATGGGTAGGCCACGCCGGGTAGTGACTCCGGCTGGAACTGCTGCTTTTCCAAGTTACTTATAGCCGTGATCCCAGACCTGCTCCCAGCATCTGAGTCACTTGATCCCGAATACAATGAGGCATGCATGCTTCCATTCAGCTTCTTTTGACTGGAGGTCTTGTTGGTACCGATTCTGGACATGTAAGGCTTCCCCATCTTCTTACAGCTTAGCAGATCCACAAGGCCTTTACGGAACTGCTGTGAAGTCGTGACATAAAGGAAAAAGTTAATTGCATAATTAACTTGTTCCAAGATCTGGGTAACATCCCTGAAGATGAGAAAGCCGTTTGGATTTTCCCCGAACGCCTTGACGCCAATCAGGAACGAGGTGATATGCAGGAAAGTGACGGGTAGAATGAGGATGATGTAGGCGGTCACAATGCCTAGTAACATGGCCGTGATCTTAGTTTCTTCCACCTTCTTTTTAATGCTGGCAATAGCCTTCCTCTTTTTCTTGTGTTCCAGAAGTTTCTTGATGATAAGAGGTGTCAAGATCATCATAATTACAGTCGGTATGAATGAATAGAGACTACAACCCCATACGAGAAATCTCCCAAACGCGGCTTTATCTTCAGGATCGCTTGCGTTATAAGCATCCGGGTGGCATCTATCGTTAATGATGGTGGACCAGGGCGACCAGACGGAGTTGTAGGTACCAATGACTGCATACACGCAGATAATTGACAGGATAGTATTTCTCTGCGTACAAATCGCCTTGGCACGAAACGGGAACCAAACTGCAACAAATCGCTCAAAACACAGTAGTACCACAAACCAAGAGGATGTCATTTTCCCCGTCTTAAACAAGACAAAATAAATCTTGCATCCTACGTCAGAGAAGGCTCTCAAATCTATACCAGTCAATTCAATTACAAAAATTTTATTCAGAGGTTGTGTCAAAAGCAAAACTGAGTCAGAGACGGCTAGCGCTATGAGTAACAGACGAGATGTAAGGTGAGCATATCGCCGACCAGTCATAATGATAACTGTCAAACAATTCCCAGTCAAGCCAAGCAGGAGAAACGTTGGTAGCAAGACGTAGTTTGCATGTTGAAGGACCTCTAGGATTTTCAGCAAAATGTCGTCGTCCGCCATCACTGGTGCCTCAGTTGATGTATTAAGCCACGCGGTGTTGTTCCATGAAACATTTTCCACTGCATCCTGTGAAACATTTATGAAGTTTCCTCTTGGACTGTCCGTTGTATCATTAAATGACGAGAGTATCGAATTGGTCCCGAACATGTCCATAATGAGAGCTGTAAAAATAACGAAAAGTGGCGTTAAATGCTATATACATGTATATATGTAGATGTTGTGAATGTTTTCACTCATGCGTTGATAGGTAGTATTAAACTATATAAGAACTGATATGTTACGGGTTTTATGAAGGCCGGTTAACCTTTATTTTATATCAATATGTTACACTTTAGCATTGGTTGTCAAATTTTAACACATATTAATATGTGACATGCATTTGGTGTTCTAGTATGTTGAATGGTACGAAATAGTCTTTGAATTTAATATACACACAGGAAATAATATCTAAATCAAAAGTACTTTCTGATATAATGAACATGTACAGTGTTATAGTTAAAGTGATATAATGACAGGAACTCCTTAGGGCTAACAATAGCCTTTCGACATTAGCTATCCTAGGTTAGTTGAACCGTTTCTTTACAATGAGCGCAACGCTTATACAAACGTGAATTAATTATGTATAATCAAACGTATTCTATTTATAAAATCAACAATAAACAGTTTGACAAAATTGCATGAAATAATATTCAATGTGTAATACAATATTCATTATTGTTCAGTTTTGATTTTGAACTATGCTTTGTTAATATGTCATTATACAGGTAATGATCTTCATTATCGAAAAAAGTAACATGATAACTATATATATATTTATATATACATGTATAATTCATATTCAATGGCGACGAAGCAAGAGAAATTGCATATGTTGTTAAATATAGATTTTAAAAGAAATTCCTAAAAACCCCATGTATTATGAAAATAGAATCAATTATATCGCAAAGAATTATTAGTTATTTTTCGATTCCGTGCCAGTTATAGTAAAAAGCATGGTGTGCTCATCACTTCAAAGCAACATATGTGTATTTATACTAAAGAATCATTGTTTTACTTTTGTACAACTATTCATTTTAGATTCTTAAATATAAAAATTTAAAGAAAAGTACTAACACTAACACTAACAAGTAATTATGTCCAGTGTGTAGTAAACGACCCAATGCCTTTCAACATGAAATCGTGGAAAGACCCCAAGTGGTTTTATAAGCTTACTCGATCAGACATCGTCAATCCAATGCGCCCGGAATGCAGATAATTGGTGTGGAAAAACGATAAAAAGAAACTCTTATTTTTTCACACACTAATTGCCATCAAAATCATTATCAAAGACGATATCTTTGTCACGCTTATATTAGTAGCTTGATCAGTCAGCTGTACAAACTGGATTTATACCCAGATTTTTTTTCTCAGATTTCTTTATTACGCTCTGACACACTTACGTGTCAAATCAGTATATTACATTTTGACATGACGGAACACAATCAACATAGCATTAGTATAATACAATCAACACAACATAAGTATAATACAGAATATAATGGACTTAATTGATCTAATTATTATAAATGAATTTCTCTAATTTCTCGATAAACCTGCTAAGTTGCCAAAGAATACGTACGTTACACAGTGAGATTAGACCTTTCATTTTTGTTAGATTAGGGTTCGTAAAATAATATTTTGTTATATGTATTTGCCTAATTTGATGAACTGATATGTGAGTACAATTAAATAAGTAATGAAATTCGTCACCAATACCGTTAGAACAAAGGGGACAAATTCTTTCATTGCGTGGTATATTAGCCCATCGTCCCGTTTCAATGGGCAAATGTAAATTAGAAGTACGAAATTTAACAATATTTTTTCTATCTTTTTCATTCAGTTTCAATAGATAATTCTCCATTTGAAAATCGTTTTTAAAAACTGTATACATTTCACATTTTGATGACAAATTCATATCATTAAACCACCTTTGAATTAATTGATCCTGAAGTATTTGTTTAATGGTAAATTTTAAATATATTTTGTTCAATGTACAAGATTCCTGTATATTCCATACAAAATTTAAGCCTGTCTCATACAAAATATTTCGTACAAAATCGATCCATTTAAAACTTATGCTTCCATTTACATGCAATTGGTACATTAGTTTATATATTTTGCTTGACAATTTATCAGTGGAAATTAAATTATACTCAAAACATGACCATTCTACATTTCACTTCAATACTCAACGGACATCTACCCAATTCACCATAGACCATAAAGTTTGGTGTACTACGTCTCAAACCTAAGATACGTTTACAGAATTACAAGTGGATTTTTTCAATAATAGTATTATTCTCAAAACAAAACCCCATTTCAAAAGAATATAAAAGGATAGGTTGTACAAGAGTGTCAAAAATCTTCAGCTGTAATTCAACTGGCAGAGAAATATTTCTATTTTTTTTTTTTTTTTTTTTTTTTAAACAGCAAATAAAGCTTTTTTCGCCTGTTCCGCTAATTTACTTTTTGCTTTAGTAAATGTACCATTATAGTTAAATAAAATGCCTTAGTATGTAAAAGATTCTAATATTTCTAATTCTTCGTTGCAAAATAAAAACGCAAACGTGTTTTACACTTCCGTTTTGAGAATATAACAACTTTAGTTTTTTGCGTATTAACCGTAAGTTTCCACTCATTACAGTATATTTCAAACATATTCAATAAGGTCTGTAGTCTTTCTGCTGATTCGGAAGTGTCATCAGCACAAAGGATAAGAAACATCTTAATAAACAATCCAACATCATCACTCAAGCTTTTCATAGTTTGGAGATAACTGGCGTCATTTTCACGAAAAAAGTCTTCTAAATCATTTAGATAAATTGCAAATAAAAAGGTGACAAATTTTCCCCTTGTTTTAGACCAATATTACAATCAAATAATCCTGACAGTTCATTCCCTTTCTTGACACAGGCTTTCGTGTTGGCATATAAGTTAATTATGACTTTTAAAATTTTCCCGGTTATGTTACTTTTTTAAACCATTTTCCATAATCCTATTCTCCAAACAGAGTCGAAAGCTTTTTTGAAATCTACGAAAGAGCAGTATATTTTTTTCTTGCGTGATATATTTATATAGATATAAGGGTATGTAAAACAAAAATATTATCAACAGTAAAATGTTGCTTTCTGAAGCCAGCTTGAGCACCACTAATGATATGAAATTCATCAGATAACTTATTAAGTCTGGTATTCAAAATACATGTGAACACTTTTCCTAGGCAAGATACCAGGCTAACCTCGCTCTATAATTATCTAAGTTCTTCGGATCTCCTTTGTTTTTATAGAAAGGTTTTATTACACCAATTTCCACGATTCTAGGATACATGCCGTATTTAAAAAATATTGAACAATTTATGATAGACATTTAAAAATAGGTCCAGTGTGTTTTTTATGTATTCATTTATAATACAGTCTATACCACCTGCCTTATTATTACTAAGATTTTTAACTGCATGCTTTATTTCATCCACAGTAATTACATCATTCAATATATCATCAAACAAACCATTATATACATCATCGAAGTCAAAATGTTCGTCTGTATTATCTTCCTTGATAAGATTTTTAAAATAATCATATAGTTCCTCAATTTTAATATCAACGTTTTGTTCGTTTGAATTACCTCCAATATCATTTAATAACCTCCAAAATGCTTTGGGGTTACATTTCGCAGTATGTCTTATTTCATTCTGTTTCTTCTCTTTATGCATCATGAAAAGTTTATTTAAAGTTTGTCTTTACATTTTGCTCGCATGTTTTAACGTTGATTTATTGTCTGATTTTTTACAATGTTTATATCTATTTTTAGCTGCATGAAATTCTTTCCTCCTTTTATGGCAATCATTCCCAAACCAAGGTTTATTATTGGTTTGGCTAATATACTTTGCACTATTTTTTGTACCAAATACCTTTTTAGCAGATGTCTTAAAAAGATCACTGATATTATTTACAACATTATCGATATCCTTAGTTGTGATCTTGTTATTCCCCTTCTCAGTTAAGGATTCTAACTGTTCATTTATGATATTTAATTGTTCACAGCAGTTTTCTTTGTACATAATTATAAAAGGATTGTTGTTTATCTGCTCTCCATTTAATGTAAGTTTTATCTTTAGATAAGTTTAGATCATCCTCTCTTGGTGAAGGTTCAGTATTATTTTAACTACTTAAACGAAATACAATTCTACTGTGTACATCAGAGAATAAAGGGTCAAAATCCATTACATCTAAATCAGTTATTAATTCAAAGAAATTAGATGATACTATTAAATAGTCTAAAACACTTGTGTCATTACAAGTAGTTTTTCCAACAGATTTATCAATTCTGACTCTTCCATTTGCGATGTACATATTATTTTGTTTACACAATTGCAATAACTTATAGCCAAAATTGTTAACATTACACTTGCATTGTTACCCGATGTTAGTAAGACTTCTTTACAATTTTCTTTTTCCTGTAATTTCATCCATGATTCTAAAATACTATTATAGAAAACAGGTAATTTGTAAGAATCATTAAGATGTTTAATATTATTTACCCTCACTTTGAATATTAAAGCGTTTTTCCCGAAAAAATTGTAATAAAATCTAGGTATACTACACTCCAGTTTGAAATTGAATATTTCTTTTTCATTGAATAATCTATAAACCCATGAAATTCTCGACATATCTACATGAGATTCTACATCTCTTATTTTCAACCCTCCCTCAGAGTAATCTCTAATCATTACCGCACGTTTTACTCTGTCATTTTCATCATCACAAATAAATTGATAAATTTGAAAATTAGTTTTTCTAATTGTTTTATTCTTTCCGTACTAATATATTGCACTGACGCATAAAACGTTATTTTAGGAATGACGAGCGAATTGACAATTATAATCTTTCCTGAAATAGACAGTTTACGTTTTTTTCGAATTTTTGATCAGATAATCTATTTATCATCTTATCCCAGTTTTCTTAATCTGCAATTGTTTTATTTACCCCAAAAATAACCCCCAATGATTTGACCGTATTTCTTGACATTTTTCCTACATTATCTTCTCTGTTTTTGTTCCTACCTAGTCATATTCCTTCCGATTTTTCTTATTTAATGTAAGCCAGAAAATTTACCAAATAGCTCAATCTCTTTTATTGCTTTTTTTAAATATCATTATATTTCATAAATAAAATTGTATCATCTGCTAGTTGTGTAATCTTCATAATTTTATCTCTGATTTTCACACCAATGATAATATTATTTTCCCCTATCTTTATCGCCATAATCTCAACTGAGATAACAAAGATCAAACAACTCAATGGACAGCCCTGGTGTATTCCTCTCGTCACCTCATACGGACAAGAAATCCAATAGTTATTTGATACACAACCTTGAATATTTTATAAAGTGTTTTTAACCATGTAATGAAAGATTCCCAAAACCGAATTTTCCTCATCCTCGATACTCCAGGGGTTCCGATCACTAATGATCTCTACACCCCTGGACTATCTCATCGTGAAATTGAAGCAGCTCAGCGGAAAACATTTGACCAATCACAGGCTAGCAAAGATTTCCTTCGAAGACTACAAAGAGAACGACAGTCAACCACAGTGTACCGTTATACGGCTCTTTTGATGTGCATCAAATGACTAAATTACCTGTTCTATTCTGTTGCCTCCAGTTTTACTATGAGATAGTCCAGGGGTGTAGAGGTCGTAAGTGATCGGAACCCCTGGAATATCGAGGATGAATTTTCCTAAAGTCTCTATAATGAATGGTAATTCTGTCGTATCAAACGTTTTTTTGAAGTCCAAGAATAAATAACACTATAAATTTGAAAATTTTCAGAGTAATCAATAATATCCTCTATTTGTCTTATGTTGAATCATTGAATCCTATAAACCTATTTTTGATATAACCATTTTGATCGGTATGTGTAATGTCCGGCATAACTTGTTTTAAACGGTGCGCTAGGGCATGTGCTGCAATTTTGTAATCATTATTTAATAATGTTATTGGTCGCCAATTTTGAAGATTATTTTCGTCACCCTTTTTATGCATTTAAGATAAAAGACCAATTTTTTTGTGTTTCGGACAATTCTCCTATCGCATATCCCTCATTGAGAGACTCTACTACAGTGTCCTCAATTAAATCCCAAAAATGTTGGTAGAATATTGTAGTAATCCCGTCAGTCCCCGGGCGTTTATTTTGCTTCATACGGTCCAAGGCACACTTACATTCATCTTTTGTCAGTATTCCCTCACAAATTTCCCTTTGTTCTTCACTAACTTTAGTTTCAATATTAATATCATTTAAAGTGAACAGTCGGGCAAGGATGGCTAAAATCGGTAAAAATGGTGTGAATGTATCCAGCATAATTTCTTATGAATTAGAAATAGAATATCTCTCGTCAAAATCTGTCCGCGTACGAAGAAATTAATTTTAAGTATAGGAATCCTAAAACGTCCTCCCGGCTGACTATATCGGTGGTTACATTTCCACGCAGCCTCGCTTTCAATGCTTCAACTTTTATTTATTTCAATGGTCAGAACTGGGAAATGTAAGCAGAACTTGACCGTCGTATTAATATGTGAGAACTTTTGGAAGGCCAATGAACGCATTTAGAGTGTCTTTGCCCGACTATTCACTTTAAATATTTTTTTTATACCATTATCATCAGGCTCATTGGATGTATACAATTTTTTTATAGAATTTCTGTATTTCATCTAAGATATCCTCATTATCTGTAATTGTTTGATTATTTCATTTAAAACTTGGTGAATTACCTTTTTTGATTGTCTACTCTTTTCGAGCCCCAGAAAGAATTTTGTATTTCGCTCCCCTTCTAGAAGATATTGACAACGTGATCTAACCCTCTCCCCTTCGGCTTTATGTTGGTAATAAACTTCTAATTCCCTTTCGATATTTTCAATTTCTTGTTCACACTCAACTGTACTTGTGAGATCACATTGTTGATAAAACCCTGCTAATTTTTCTTCAAGATCAAGGACAGACTGTTTTAGGTTTTTATTTCGTTGTTAACAGTATTTGATCGTTGCTTCTTTTATAATATTCTTCGCTAAATCCCATGTTTGTTGTTTACTCAACCTAAATGCATTACTTTCAGTAATACAGTTAATAAAACAGATTTTATCAGTTCATTATATTCAGCATCCTTTAAGACACTGCAACTCCCTTATCCCGATTATCCATTGGTCGGTGAATTTTCATAGATACCGCTAGATGGTCAGTCGAGCGTATCTGAGCGGGTCGGAGATCGCACGATTTCATCCTAATGAGGTAGGCCTTGTTTACCAACAAATAGTCTAATCTACTGGCCTCTTGTCTATTCCGTCGCCGCCAACTATATTGCAGGACATTTGGATGTTTATTTCTCCACATGTCTGCTAACTTAAAATGTTTAATTAGGTCACTTAGACCAAAAACTGGCTATTTAAAACGTACATTTTGATTTCTAGAATTCCGGTCTATAGGTTGAAGTACATCATTATAGTCACCCCCATAAGAATAGTACCAACACTTACTTCTAACAGTTATAGTAAATAGCATGGTGTGCTCATCACTTCAAAGCAACATAATAGGTGTATTTATACTAAAGAATCATTATTTTACTTTTGTACAAGTATGCATTTTAGATTTCTTACATATAAAGATTTAAAAATGTACTTTGTTCTAAGATTGAATGGGTTGCCGAAAATGTTTGCGTCACCAACAACACTAACAAGTAATTATGTCCAGTGTATAGTAAACGACCCAATGCCTTTCAACATGAAATCGTGGAAATACCCCAAGTATTTTTATAAGCTTAATCGATCAGACATCGTCAATCCAATGCGCCCGGAACGCAGATAATTGGTGTGGAAAACGATAACAAGAAACTCTTATTTCTTCACACACTAATTGCAAAATCAAAATCATTATCTGAGGCGATATCTTTGTCACGCTTATATTAGTAGCTTGATCAGTCAGCTGTACAAACTGGATTTATACCCGATGTTAGTAAGACTTCAGAAGACTATAATCTTCAAAATTATCTGATAAATATGTCAAGGCAGCACAGTTTCTTTCTACATCTGAGTGGAAAATAATGATACAATTCCACAGTGTATTAATATGGAAATATTTTATTAAATAAACGAAAGCTAGTGGACGAATATTTCCTATCTTCATATTTATAATATGTATATGAATAATACCCTGCGCGCAGACAACGTGTAGCTGTTAACTTTGTACACATAAATTGAGGAACTAATTATTCTTCATATTACATCCAAGAGTCATTATTCAAAAGTGAACACAATTAATTTCATGGAAAAGGTGTTTTTATATTGCTAGTAATTAATGGTTTATAAAGAACACCTTTTCCATGAAATTAATTGTGTTCACTTTTGAATAATTAACAAAGTTGCAATTAAAAAATAAAGAATAATGAAACATACAAAACGTTTTGAAAATTTTTGAAAAATCCTTTTGTTTGATTTACATTTTTGAAGAATTAAATAACTATTTGGTTGAAATTCTGTTTATACGTCTAAGTTAAATCGAATCCTTGTATTTAAAATAAGTCCATTAACAATTTAGATTAATGTTGGTTAAAAATTAATCCCATGTTTTAAAATAAATGATTGATAAATAAAAAACGGCAAAAGGGCAAAACGCTGAACAGAGGAGAAAATGTAGTAAATTACCATACCTTTCGTAAATCAACTGTTTGTAAATAAATGTTCGGTGCTATAGCGCTTAATATTTTATAATTCTTCGTAATCTATACAAAAGCTATAAAGAGATGATTGATTGGTGGACTCCTTCGAACGTATTGTACTCTGATAATAATAATTTCAAATGCAAAAAAATCGTGTTCAATGCGATAAAGTAAAATATCATTTTACTAAGGCTCTTTAAAGTGTATTCAAAGTTGTTTCTTCGGGAACTGCTTAGTAACTACTGGCTAGTTTGTAACCTTATTACTTATTATACTGTCAGATAACTAATTCGTCGTGAAAAAATAAAAGTTTTAAAAATAATAACAGTCATTATAGGAAATCAGATATACATACTTCCGAAAGTTGATATAATGACATTATTATTATTTTGAATTAAATAGGAAAAAATAAAAGGATATTTCTTACCTTATAATTTTTTGGTACAATTTTCAGCAGGTGAGTTTGATGTGAACACTGAGAAGAACAATTCTCCGTATTCGCAGATATTTTACCTGTGTTTCATACTTATATTATCCGCATGCTTATAAAACATCGTATCTCACCTGTCAATCAACCATAGTTCACCTATTAACGACAGAGCTCCACGAGATATGCCAGTCGTTGTTGACTTTAACAAAGACGCGGGCTGGTTCGATAATTAGGAAACAAACAGTGCTTTGATACATCGTGTACATCCGGCCTGACATGCGTATATCACCTTTAGAAGATCTGATAGATACTTCCATCTAAGTCAGATTTATGATGCGATCACCAGACGATCAGATCGCCAGACGACCAACACATGCTTTTAGTCCCAGTGACAATAAAATTTTACCCTCTTAAAGAATCACAGTACAGTACACATCATATCTTTGCTTGGATAAACATGATGGATATTGGTTAGAAGTTGATATTTGATATATAAAGTAAACTTTGTTATTAATGATATCAATTCGTCTTGGCCAAGATAATGGAATTTGTTAATTATATTTTATAGTAGTATCTAAAGGCAATCGACAATGACAATATTTGATTCATTATCAAATATAGGCAGTTATGTATAGTAATGCAAACATTGCATTCACTTGACTGAGCATAATGTATATTAGATCGAAGTAAATTTAGATTTATTTTTAGTGAACTTTTCTACTGATATCAACTTACTATGACATGCATATTTGAACAAAGTGTTAAATACAAAGGTGCTTGGCCTTTCGTAATAGTATCTAGACATGTACTTCTTTCTACTGACAATAGGATGATGAACTTTACAATTAAACAAATAATGAAATGCATCTCAATATCTCTCAATTACTTATTCTATTACTGTGTGATGTATTTGACAATCTGCCACTTTCGATTAGTAGTTTTTTCATTTCGAACTCCAAATCTACAATAAAATTTGCCATCTTTGGAGGGAGTTCAAAAGATAGTTTTCTGATCCGAATTCGATAATTAATGCATATTTTGGCGAATAATAGATATTACTCATCCAATTACATTCAAAAAATTCTTTGAGTTTCTGAAATATGTACAATTTTGTTGACAATATATAAATCTTTGAAATCTTTGAAATGATTTATTATATCACATTTTTCAAAAATGTTTTTCATATATGATGTGATGAAATTAATAAAATTTGATTGCTGTGCTACTTGTTGTGATAATGTTTCATATGTTTAGCATAAAAGCTGATCATTCTAACTTTAATATTAATGCAAAGCGCAAGCCTTCCAAGTTTGCTATGTATTGATAATTATTTTTTCTTTGTTTTCATACCAAATCTGGCTTTCTGATTGGCCAATATTTTTTTTTTGCAAACCACTATGAAAAAAAATCCGAGAATGGCGCGAAACCCCGACGTTATCGTGACGTCACAATAGAGACATTCACGTTGCGTATCGATTCGGAGAAGAGAATCTCTTGAAAAACCACTAAAATGTCACATTTAAACATACTTCATTTTATCAAATAGAGTATGAAAATAATTATAAGTATTGATGTCACTATTTTTAATTTTATCGGGTTATGAAAAAAAAATTTGCAAACTTTTGTGAGAATCGGATTCACACAGTTTGCAAACAAGTTTTTTTCCCATACCCCGATAAAATTAAGAAATAGTGACATTAATGCTTAATAGTATTTGGTGTTTTCTATTTTATCTTAAAGATGTGTAAAAAAATGAGTGGTAAGCAGTGAATGAGCTTATAATTACTAAAGCCTCACAGCCATATAAAACATAGGTGTGAAATCATTTCCATTGAAAGGTGTCAGCCAATGCGAAATCAATAGTTCCTCAACTCGAGCTGCTAAATGATAAAAAGCTTTTTTTTTAAACAAATTGTAACTTATTTACACCCCACTCAGATACTTTAATTTATTACAGATTTCATAACTATAAATATTTCGTACCCACACGATAATATTTCGTTCCCACGCAATATCAATTCGCTCGAACGCGAGTAATATTTCGTATACTATATTTCACATTAAACGCAAAACAACTAACAACACAGAAATATAGTTCTTTTATTTTTGATTTCAGTAGGAAATACTGAAAATCGGTACGTTATAAACATGTTTGAAACATATTCTTCCCAATATGCACTCGTCTAGCCTAGACGTTTTTACTCATTTCGTATGGAGTGATTTTTCTCATCAAAATGCTACAAACGACTTGATTATTTGTGTTATTATGTATTTACGAGGAATTGATCCTCGTACCACTTTATTTCCATATTCATCAAATTTCTTTTAACAACGACATAACATTATTTTCATTCATCTTGAAGGGTTTTAATTGTTTATCAATGCTTCAAGTGTTTCTCATCGTTTCCATGTCAACATCAATAGCAGATCGGCTGTAGATAGCAATTCTGTTTTGCTTCATCTGCCTTGAGAAAACGACTGGTGAGGATGTTTTGCAAATCTTGATAATCCACAGAATAAGTTATGTTGATTCATAATTAATTGTAGAAACATTGGTTTATGGATGCTTGGTAGCTATAATTAATTACTATTTTATGAAATCGCAGGTTTGTTTACGCGGTGTCATAACTTCGTACTTCCAATAAAACTATATCGTGATAATGGTATTTGTTTATTATGGTCGTTGTTGTTCACACATCCTTTGTCCGACACCCACAGTAATTTACAGGTACGACGCTGATTGTCTCCACACTCATTGTTCTATAGATTCTCACATGACCGCTGGTAACTTATGTGTGATAATTATGTGAGAATTGACATTAATCTTCAATAAAACAACACTCGTTATTGCATTTTATTCTTAAGCTACATACGCACAGTACTAAAGTTAAGTGCATATATATATTGACTGCGTTGACTAAGCATAATATAAAAACAGTAAAAACAATATTGATTGGCAATATATTTACAAAGTTGTGTAACAGTCACCTGTTGTTGTAGAAATAAAGGTCTGTTCAGTAAAAAAGCAATGTATACATACTAGATAATAGTATGAATAGCAAGCCAGAATAGCAAATATCGTAGAAAAACATATCAACAATATACGGTGGCTGGGAGCGGACATGAAATAAATAAAATTATTGCGTGGGAACGAAGTATTATTGCGTGGGAACGAAATATTATTGCGTGGGAACGAAATACTATTGCGTTCGAACGAAATATTATTGCGTGCGAACGAAATATTATTGCGTTCGAACGAAATATTATTGCGTTCGAAAGAAATATTATTGCGTTCGAACGAAATTATTATTTCGTGGGAACGAAATAATTATTGCGTGGGAACGAAATATCAACGGTTTACCTTTGGCGATTTCAAATGTGGCAGTCTGCAATTTCATATCAATATTCTTTGTAATTGGTCATTTAAAGTGGTTTTGTGTAAACCTTCTTAATAATGTATATTTTATATAGCATCTTTTACTTTAAAACCATTAATTTAAAGTTTATTGCATATATTGTTTGGATTTGTATTGTATTACAGTATTTGCCTTCAATGATTTGCATTAAAATTGTAGAAAAAGTCATGGAAATTCATTGTTTTACTTTTTAAATTAGTTGACTAAGTATTGATACAAAATAATGTTTGTTGTAACACAATTTGCACACATTAAAATGGAAATATTTAAACATAATAACCCGATGCATTACAGTCATATATATACAGTAATATAACGGCACATAAACTGCTTTTATTAACGGCAGCGTATTAGGACCAATATATGATTTTATTTATCATGTCCGTACAACTTATTATCTTTTACGTATAACTTAGTAATTTATTAGTATCTATTGTTACAGTATCGTGTACGTTTGTACGTACGTATGCACAAATTATTATCTTGTACGTTAGTACGTACATCGCTGTATCATGTGCGTACAGCTAGTATTTTAATTGTACGTACAAATTATTATCTTATACGTTTAACTTAATATCTTACAAGTTATTAAGTATCTTGTACGTACAAATTATTATCTTGTACATTTGCACGTACAACGTAGTATCATGTACGTACAAATTAGTATCTTGCACGTACAAGTTTATATACTAAGTTGTTCATACATATTACAATAAACAAAACTTTAAATGGTTAAAAATAAAGAAAACATCTTTTTATGTCATCTGACCCGAAGGGTCAGGATGACCTATAGTCGTCATGTTTCGTCCGTCGTCGTCCGCCGTGCGCCGTGCGCCGTCCGCCGTGCGCCGTCATGAAATGATCCTGACATGGTCCCGACAAAGTGTTGTTATTTTTCGGGTCGATCCGAAATCCAAGATGGCCGCCACTGCCGCCATCTTTAAAACACATTTTGAACTTCTTCTCAGGTTCTACCTGTGCGATTTGGCTGAAACTTGCATGAAATGATCCTGACATGGTCCCGACTAAGTGTTGTTATTTTTCGGGTCAATCCGAAATCCAAGATGGCAGCCACTGCCGCCATCTTTAAAACACATTTTGAACTTCTTCCCAAGTTCTGCCAGTGCGATTTGGCTGAAACTTGCATTAAATGATTCTGACATGGTCCCGACAAAGTGTTGTTAATTTCGGGTCGATCCGAAATCCAAGATGGCCGCCAAAGCCGCAATCTTGAAAACACATTTTGAACTTCTTCTCAAGTTCTACCAGTGCGATTTGGCTGAAACTTGCATGAAATGATCCTGACATGGTCCCGACAAAGTGTTGACATTTTTCGGGTCGATCCGAAATCCAAGATGGCCGCCAAAGCCGCCATCTTGAAAACACATTTTGAACTTCTTCTCAAGTTCTACCGGTGCGATTTGGCTGAAACTTGCATGAAATGATCCTGACATGGTCCCGACAAAGTGTTGTTATTGTTCGGATCGATCCGAAATCCAAGATGGCTGCCACAGCCGCCATCTTAAAAACACATTTTGAACTTCAGGTTGATCCCAAATCGAAGATGGCTACCATGACACTATATCTAATTAATTTCCTACATGTTAAGGCCCTTTGGCCTCTTGTTTGAAATAAAATTTGTTGAAAGAAATTGAAAATGATCCTGACATCGTCCTGACAAAGTGACACCATATAAAATTAATTTTACTATTGCTAAGGTAGTCAGATGACCGTTAAGGCCCTTTGGGCCTCTTGTTTAGATAAGGTGCGGTTTCATAAGTTGTAGGCCATATAATATTACTACTGTGGCATGATTACTGTCATATCATCCATGAATGATAATGAGCTCAATAGTTATTTCGTTTGAACGCAATAATTATTTCGTTTGAACGCAATAATTATTTCGTTCGAACGCAATAATTATTTCGTTCCCACGCATTAATATTTCGTTCCCATGCAATAATATTTCGTTCGAACGCAATAATATTTCGTTCCCACGCAATAATATTTCGTTTCCACGCAATAATATTTCGTTTCCACGCAATAATATTTCGTTCCCACGCAATAGTATTTCGTTCGAACGCAATAATATTTCGTTCCCACGACGCAATAATATTTCGTTCCCACGCAATCGTATTTCGTTCGAACGCAATAATATTTCGTTCCCACGCAATAGTATATTGTTCGAACGCAATAATATTTCGTTTCCACGCAATAATATTTCGTTCCCACGCAATAATATTATTTATTTCATGTCCGCTCCCAGCCACCGTAACAATATGATAGATACGAAATGAAAAAGATTTGTAATTAATTATTTAGATAACAGTTTTATCACAGTCCAAGGGAATATGTCTACAACCTTTACCATATTATTTAAATATGAAATATCCACATTTTAATGTCATACACGTGGTTGTAAAGGTCATACTATTGAATTTGAACATCTTATATGAATGATGAACTCTTCATAATTTAATATCACATCAGGTGGCATTGATTTCTTCAGTGGAAATGCCTTAGGTTCCTGTTCAATTTATACTAAGGTGGCGGTGTTTGCTGGTTTGTTTTATCCGGAATATCAACATCCCGTCTCCAGTACTGTTCATTAAACGTTGTCATTAACAACACGGCACACGCCATAGCAGATACCAAGGCCCAATTCATCCATGTAGTGCCTGTTCATATAAAAAAATATGTTATTATGTGTCCGTATACGGAGAAGGGCATATGGCCTCACCTAGACTGGCTACCAGTCTCTAGAATATTAAACAAATCACTAAAAATTGGCTTGATTATTTTTGTCTCTACTACATGCTTGATTCTAGAGTAAGTTTTAAACTAGGGGGAGATATTCTAGTAAAGAACTCTGCTGAGAAAGTCTTATCAGCAACTTAGGGTCTGGTGGCCAGTCTATGCCTCACCCTGTGGCACAAGTTTCGATTTTTTAATAAAAAAAGTACAATTCGAAGACTGTTTCCGCGAGATGTTGCAAGTTAATGATGTCTATGATTGGCATGTATAAGAATTTTTCGTTTTGGAAAAGTTGTTCTGATGTTAACTCGTAACCATACAAACCTATATTCGGTATGAAAGATAACAGAAGAACCAGAGATCCAGTGAGGTTCAAAAAGAGGGTGATACATCCAGATATCACACCTTCCGCTGCTGGGTAGGCACGCTCACACGCCATCTCATAAAACAATGGCAAGGCTCCCGAGACCACGGCACCCCCGGAAATACACGTAAAGTAGATCAAAGCTATAAATAGAGCATTCACAACAATAGAATGCTTAAAACTATGCCACATAATTCAGGAAACTAAAATTAAAAAGGACGGCTATATGACGTTGAACAGATCGTTGAGGTCTACTACCACATGCCAGCCCTAGCCAACACTCAGTCTTCCTTCTTTTATCTCAGTACACTCGTTCCCTACGGTGGCTGATTTATGCCATTTCGTCTTATCGTCTTTTCGCCCCGAAAAGACGAGAATTAAGAAACCTTAAATTTCGTCAACTAAGGTTTGTTAATTTTCGTCTTTTCGGGGCGAAAAGACGAAAACACGAAAAGACGAGATTTTTGAAGGCGAAATTAAAGTAGCTAATTAGCGTGTATCACTTTCGTCTTTTCGTGTTTGAGTTTTCGCCTTTCCGTCTTTTCGCCGCAAAAAGACGAAACTTAAATTTGTTAAATTTCGTCTTTTCGGGGCGAAAAGACGAAAAGACGAAATTTAAGGTTTCTTAATTCTCGTCCTCGAAAAGACGAAAAGACGAAATGGCACAAATCAGCCACCGTAGTTCCCTCTATACTGTATCTTTCTCATTCACATTCACGAATCTCATGTAACCCAATATGACGAAAACCACATATTATGTATGTTATTACTAATTGCTGGGATATCGGTAATTAAAGTAATAGAAATTTAGTTAGAAATTTTGATTTATTATGAATCCTTACCTTGTATACCTTTTTGAACCATGACTATTTGTTTCAATACAAGTTTATATTCCCTTACCCTTACCCCTCCCCTTTCCTCCTCTATCTTACCCTCTTCTTACCCTTCTTTCATATGAATAAAATATTATGTTTTAATTAAAAAAACAAAATCAACGATAACAAAATTATTTCTTTGCGGCCTATGTCAATCTTTACGAAAACCTACAAGGGTGAATTTAGAAATCAAAATATCAGATAAAACTAAATCCTTTTATATAACAGAAAAATCGTTATAACGCCCTTTAAAAATAGCAAACACGCTAAGTCTTTTTAAGTCGTTATGCCGCAGTCCAAAAAGTTGTTATAATGCCTTTGAAAACGTCGATATAAACGCGTCCTTTTATCCTTTTGATTAATAAGACTTGTTTACTAAAGTCAAAGTCTTCTTTAATGCATTGTATATTACCTTTGTTTCCAGGAATCGATTGATTACAGCTTAATGTAAATACGACGTAAAATACTGTTGCCGAGATGTATATGCAGATCAGGAAAAGTTTCATCCTTTTGGCGAAGATATCAGCGAACCTGAGAAGGAAGGTAATATATCATTTGTTAATTGGAAGGAACAGTAAATTTTCTTCAAGGAGTTGTGGACTAAATTTTCTTTACTTTTATACTTCCAAGGGGTCCATATTTTTTATGTTAAACTTTTTTGATAATTTATTGAGATTATTACGTAAATGACACAAATGCTGGAGCATGATGACCATTGATCAGTGTCCTACCTCAACCTCAGAGTCATATGACGAACAACTAACCTCGAAAATATAATTCCTAACAAGGTTCCTGCTGTACTTCCCCAAAATCCAAGCCAACCTGCTTCAGTCTGAAAAATGTTGTTGAGGTGAAATTATTAGGTAACAGAATTGTACATGTATAAAATTAATCAATTGGTTATTCGGTATCCCATTGGTGACGATGTGATAGCTATCATTGAAGCATCGGTTATTTTACAAGAGCAATGAAGTGTGGATATTTCCCGTTTGTCACTATCACCCATCATGGATCTCCCAGCTCCAAAATAGAAAGTCACGGTCTTTTTCTTTGGTTGCTTATAAACGGAAAACATGTGAGCTTTATACAATATTAATAATTCACTACCTAATTCTGTGCTATAGTGAAAATGTACTTATACTACTTATCTACTTTACCCTGAATCTTTTCCTGTCAGGTTTGAGGTGACACATTGTTATGATTTAAAATTAGACATGTGTAATTCGAGGAAATCCCTTTCACAAGTCGCATATCATTCTAAAGTGCAACTTTGTAGTCCTTTGATGAATCATATATTGGGATTAACAGAAACTTTGTCGTGTATACAGCATATTGTATTAAAAATTCATATTTTGATGCTTGTTTATTATTTTGAAAGTTGTCACCATTAGACCTCTTCGCAATTTCTCATGAGACGATATTGTCTTCGTTTTACACATGCAATAAGGCCACTGTCGTACCTATAACCGTTAGACTCTGCATTAACATATTACCTGAGAAATGCCGAACTGGTTGACGGTAACGTCCAACGTGGAGGCCCACACACCATAAATTCCGGAAGGAATAGAGAAGGCTAATCCCAAATGCCAAAACGGAAGCATTCTGTTCAAACGGAAGTGCTTTGTAATGAAATGTTGTTACAACACCGGAAGTACTCTAAATGGAAAGTTGTTACAACACCGGAAGTACTATAAAATAGAAAGCTGTTACAACACCGAAAGTACCACAATGTCAAGAATTTCAAGATAGCTGTGGAATATTCAAATCCGTAAACGATACAGTGGTAATTTGTCTCCCTGCAGGTAGGGCGTTAGAATCGTACCAGCTGCCCCTATTGCATGATCGTAAAAGGCGACTAAATTTAGGATCTTATTTTTTCTCTTCTTCCTAACTGACTTTATCTTTCCTAATGCCTCCTTTGGCACCGCCTCACTTTTGGCCTTGAGTTGGGCGTTCGCTCCTGTGAGGAAGGCTCTGGGTTTTGTCCCCTGGACGAGACACACCAAACTGGCAAAGTCTATTAAAGTGGTAGTTTCTGCTCCTGCTTAGCGCTCAGCATACAGGGAGTGGGACGACTGGTTCGCCCGTTGTCAGTATAATGTGACCGGGTGGGGTGTGTTGCTTGGTGTCTTCGACGGCATGCTTCAGTGTTATAGCACTATAAAAGGACAACAGTTCCTCTATACAAGAAGACACAACATGAATATACTGCAGTCTCCCAAAACACGCACCTCGCACAACATACATGCAACATACCGCATACATGGGAGGCCGTCCTTACATGACCGTAGCTGTTAATAGGACGTTAATAAATCAAACAAACAAACAAAGCGTATACAGGACCTAAAGTGTGTGGTCAATTTTCAGTGACGAAAACTTTCCATACGACTTTTTAAAAAAAAAATCCCAACAACTAGTGGCCTTTTGTAGAACATCTCCATGATGAAGGAGCCAAACACTGTGCCTATGAGAAAGGCTTGCGCAAATCTAATACATCTCATACCTCAAAATGTGTTATAGAGGTTGATCTTAGTGTTGTAATATTCTTCACTGATAACAACGTCCAATCTTATATACATATAAAGGCTATATTGAACGAAACTTCAAATGCTATTATTGTGGCTAAATGTCTAAGAATTTAGCTAGGGAAGTAAATATATGATATGGAATTGTATGTTGAGTCCCGTGTATTGTTTAAATATGCGCCTTCCCAGAACAAGACAGAGGAGATGAACTGTGGCCTATATCCGGGTGCGTGCAAGTGTCTAGTATCATTGGAGTATGCCAATACTACGGTGGCTGATTTATGCCATTTCGTCTTTTCGTCTTTTCGCCCCGAAAAGACGAAAATTAGATATCTTAATTCTCGTCTTTTCGTCTTTTCGCCCCGAAAAGACGACAATTAACAAATTTAAATTTCGTCTTTTCGCGGCGAAAAGACGAAAAGTCAAACACGAAAAGACGAAAGTGAAGCACGCTAATTAGCGCCTTTAATTTTCGTCTTTTCGCCTTCAAAAATCTCGTCTTTTCGTCTTTTCGTCTTTTCGCCCCGAAAAGACGAAAATTACAAACCTTAAATTTCGTCTTTTCGTCTTTTCGCCCCGAAAAGACGAAAATTAAAAAACCTTAATTTTCGTCTTTTCGTCTTTTCGCCCCGAAAAGACGAAATTTAACAAACCTTAAATTTCGTCTTTTCGGGGCGAAAAGACGAAAAGACGAAAAGACGAAAATTAAGGTTTGTTAATTTTCGTCTTTTCGGGGCGAAAAGACGAAAAGACGAAATTTAAGGTTTGTTAAATTTCGTCTTTTCGGGGCGAAAAGACGAAAAGACGAAAATTAAGGTTTGTTAATTTTCGTCTTTTCGGGGCGAAAAGACGAAAAGACGAAAATTAAGGTTAGTTAAATTGTCTTTTCGGGGCGAAAAGACGAAAAGACGAAAAGACGAGAATTTTGAAGGCGAAAAGACGAGAATCAAAGTCGCTAATTAGCGTGTATCACTTTCGTCTTTTCGTTGGTTTGACTTTTCGTCTTTTCAGACCAAATTTAAAGTTGTTAAATTTCGTCTTTTCGGGGCGAAAAGACGAAAAGACGAAAATTAAGGTTTCTTAATTCTCGTCTTTTCGCCCCGAAAAGACGAAAAGACGAAATGGCACAAATCAGCCACCGTACAATACTGCATATGGTATTACTCTTTTATGTTTGATGTATTGCTCACGTTTTTAAATAATTTAGCCCCGGTGTTATTGTGATATGTTTTGATAGTTTGCTGTAGCATTCCCGTCATGTTAAATATTAATCTCGTTGTGGTTTTCAAATCAGATAACATATGACATTACATGTGGTCGATCTACAAGAATGACACGTATGATTGTGATTGTGATCGATGGTGATAGACGTTCTTGATACACAAAGTTTCTCTTTCACAGTGCACTACCTCATGGTCTCGATTTTTTGTTTTTAATATTTTATTTAGAATGCTATAAACTATACGAAAGTTTAATAAAATCCTTTTAAATTGATGTAGTCTCTATTCATCTGATCAAGTGTCATAATGGATTGTTCCCTATGGAAAAGTAAAATAAACTAAATTTTATAGTTACGCATTGGAATGTTACCAAGTAATGTATTATTCAGCAAACATCATCCTATTCTTTATCACAAAATCGTGTACTTTTAATATTTGATGAATGAATGGCTCATGTTCATTCAGTGGAATATGTCCTTTAATTAGTACAGGTAGAGAACATTGAACATATTGTGTAATAGTCTCTTGAAGGATACACTAAAATGTGACTAAGAGCGTTTTGAAATTGAATTAACTTCACGATATAAGAATTGCGGAAAAGAAGAGAATCCAATCGAACAAAAGGTATGAACTGTTATTGCGTATTCACGGCTTTTGATTTTCATTTTTAGTTTTTTTATAGATTTAGATGAGAGTTCTTTTGGGCTGATCAAATTTAATGCAGATCTTTCTGACTTGTATTCAGAGCTGAAGGTCAGTGTCACTTTGAAATTTATTTCGTGATGATAACTATAAAACCCATGCATTGCCTATAAATGAAAATTTTGATTCCATACAGTATTTTCAGTTCTTAACTTACCTGGCAATGATGGCATTGTAAACGAAATGCAGTGAAAAGCCTGCCAAATTGTCCAAGATAATTTCTAGTTCCATTTATGTTTTGTTTTGTATTATTTTGATGTAAATGTGTTTCCAATATTATACATACATGTACATACGTATTTAATTACTAGTTTCTTTTTCTTCTTGTGTGTCCATTTCCCCCTTGTCTTTTGTCTGTCGAAAGCCGTCACCTATATCTTGCTTCAACTTGAACAATTGGTTAGATAAATGCAATATTGTCTGTATGTGGGGAAATTTATCGGACGTAAGGTTAAGAGCTTTGAAGACTAGGGCAACTGAGGAAATTGTGACATTTATATGTATTATTTTTCTTTTTGGCATAGAAAAAGTGTTTAAAGTGTTCTACCTATTTTTCCCCGCCTTTTTTAGTTTTAAACTTTCGATATTTACCTACTTTAGTAAAATTCGTATTCGCAAAGTTATTAAACAATTAAATTAAAATATTGATATTTAACATGTACACGTTTAAAATAGCTCGGAAGTATACAAACTGTTTCGATCTATTCCGATCTGTGCGGATGTTGCCGATATTTGCCACTTGATACAGCTCGGTTTTCCGATATTACCCCAAAGTTTGAAACATAGCGTTGACTGTGGAGGTTTTTTTCAAAACGTGTAATATTTCATGCGACATTTTACCGCTATGCCAATAGTATATTGGTGCTTCCATTGATCTAAACCATCATATATAAGCATCCATATTCACACATTGTATGTTTTATAAGAGCTTGCGAGGGTGAAAATTACAAGAAATACAACTTTAATGAAAAAATTCAAGATAAAGTCAGTTAGGAAGAAAAAATATATATATATATTAGTTAGCAGTACAAGAAGAAATAGCATTTTTTCTTGGAACATATTTTACACAGATAACTAGCTTGGTCGTTGATTTAAAAAGAACATATCATCGAATAATATCCAGGACGTCAAGAAAACTATAGTGGCCAGCTTTAATTTGTTGGCATGGGCCGACCGAATCTCATAGTCATTTTGTCGGATCGATAATAAAATGTTATAAAAAGACGAAAATTTTCGCCATCTAAGCGAAAAGAATAAAAGACGAAAACGAAAGGATACAGAATTAGCAATTTGATTTTCAAAAAATGTCGTCTTTATAAAAAATTACGAAAAGCATAGAAATGCCAAATCATTTTAAATTTCTGTATATTCAAAATTTCCACTGCGTAGTAACATTATTGATCGAACTTTTTAATCACATAAATGAACCATATGAAATCTTAGAAATTTCGTCAAAATTCATGAAAGCGCAATTATCGTGGCCTTTATCATACGATTTAAATCGATATCAAAAAATAGTTGAAGAAATAATATTCGGTAATTTGACATACTTGACACTTTTTCGAAAAGTAAGCATAAATCAAACTTAAATATCTTTATTTCATTGCAGTTTAGCAGAAAAATTAAAGTGTAATACCATTGTAAAACTTTAAGTTTCCAAATAAAGAGCTTTCATATTTTCATACTCGTTCATACTCGTTAACAATACATATTCGAATGTACAGTGTACCTAACTTACCCGCATGGCTGTTATTGCAGGATAAATCTGACGAATTTGACCTAATGGAAGAAAATTAATGTTATTTACAGTTTGTAGTTATAATGACGATGTCTACAATGTGGTTTGTGACAAGATATTTGACTTCTTAAATTAATTATTAGTCGGTGGCTGCCATTTCGTCTTTTCGTCTTATCGCCCCGAAAAGACGAAAATTTTTCGCCGCGAAAAGACATAAAGTCAAACACGAAAAGACGAAAGTGATACACGCTAATTAGCGACTTTGATTCTCGTCTTTTCGCCTTCAAAAAATCTCGTCTTTTCGGGCGAAAAGACGAAAAGAAGAAATGGCACAAATCAGCCACCTTAAATTTTAGGTATTTTGTATATATTTTAGTTTTCTGATGTAGCAATAGATCAATGTATATTCTAAATCAACAATACAAATGAAATGTTTAGGTAAAATACATGAAAGCGCAATATCTCGTCTGCCTTTGTCTGACATCAAATCTTAGTTGCCTCCCTTGATATGCCTAACGCTACATTTGGACAATTTTTGGTTGCGGAAGCGTAAATCAATACTTATCTCTTTTTTGTGCAATTCCCATCTTAGTGTAGATAAGGATTTATTCAGTGTATATACACTGTATCGTTAGAGTTTAGGAAATCATGATATCTTTGGATGACTTTGAATATACTTACCACAAAGTACATGTATTATTATCTGTGTTATTTCCCATATTGGTACACGTTGGAGATTCAGAAACAACAAGTGGACCTAGGTGGAAATAGAAATCATCCTATTTTTCAAGGGATTCATACTATTTTCATTGTGGTTTTCATTTAATTCAGGGTCATTCGTAATCCCCGAATTTTAATGTCAAAAATTTTAATTTATGGAGACATCATAATGATTTATAGTAAATTCTATAAAAGATATTATTTTTTTATTTTTTTTTTTTGAGGGGGGGCAACTTATGAAACACTTATGAAATAAAAAAAAGTCTCACAGCTTCAGTGAAAAAATGTTATTCCTTTAGGCAACAGAGATATCTGAAATGAAATTATGCTGTCGTACCTAACAAAAATGACATAGCACCACCAACAGTGGAAAACATAATCGCTATTCCAGTAGCAGTTGTTCGCTCTTCGGGCGGAAACCAGGTCCCTGACAGTAGAGGCGGCGCTGCAAACGCCACAGTATCTCCGATACCATTAAGGGTTTGACCAACAAATATTAACCTGTAAAAAACAACTTAGTAGAAATAAATACACGCATACCATTATTTTATTACAACATATATTGTCTTGCTGAACTGTTTCGGCGAGTCTAGACAAACTTTAATCAGAAAGTGGGCGCAGTCCTTCAAATAGTACAACACCATAATTATCTATTATCGCACCTCGGACAGAAATGTCCCCAAATGATTGGCGGAGAGCCGTCACGTGGTGACCCCCTAACACTTTATAGGGGGTTCAGTAAATTTTATTATGGTGCAAATATGGCGGCTGTCGCCTCGCTTCAATTTTTTTTTAAAACACATTCTCTTCAACGTAAATAATAATATTTGAACCACTTCATTACCGTTAATTAAAAACTATATATTTACTTGTTAATTTTTGTTGTGTAAAAAATAATTTTAATCGTTTTTAACGCTACTTCAAGCGTTAAAATGAAATGCATTTTTTTAAATACGAGTGCAATTGCGGCTTACCCCTACGCCAGTTTGAAAGTTGATGACATTACCGGCGAAAGTCAAAAACGTAGCAATTTCAAGCGTTAAATCGAGAGTTCTCTAGACTGTGATTATAAATAATATGGAGGTGTTCGGACCCAAGAATCAATTCTCACTCTACAACCAATTTATCGGCATAACTTTTCAGTGATCATCTCAGAAAGAATGCACAGATGATCAAGGAGATTGTGCTTAAAATGTTAGATGGATGTTTGTGTCACTCTTGTTTGTGATGCTTTCAATATACAGACGGTCTGGTGTAGTATTGAGGTAGGCCTACTGTGTACATAGGAATGTCGAACTGTTGATTTATGAATTATTCAGTATTATTCTGCAGGTTCCTTATACAGTGTATTTGAAAATTCTTGAAATTAATAAATGAATAAATAAATGTATAGCCTACTGAAGTAGGCCAATTATTTTAAAAGTGTCGATTGTTTGTTATCATTCGCCAGTATGATTTAAGTTTGATTTCATATTCTTGACCAAACAAATACTATGAAATAGGAAACAAAGAATTAATGAAACAATTAAATGGTCCTCGATGCGATAAATTCGTTATATAGTCAGTTACTGACCCCCTATAAAGATATAGAGGGTCAGTAAGAAGTATTATAGTTTTAAGGCCCGTTATGTTGAATTGTCGTGAATTTTACAGACTAATATCTCAAATCTCCCCATACTACCGTCAATACAATCCATAGCTATGACTATTAACCTACTCCCACACCGGTCAACTGTTTTGATCTATATTCTAATCGTCAACATATTTGGTTAATCGGCAGTGAAGGAGCTCTGGGGAACAAGTCACTGGATATAGAAGAAGCTTGGACACGTGAAAGATGACGCAGGGGTGAAACTATATCAAAAGGGAAGATTCAATAATGTTTGAATCGAAACCATCAATCTGTGATCATAGTACTATGATTAATTACGACATATGTTACTTTTATCTTTCTTCACAACATAATGTACAAAAGACGATCATGATGTAAAGTACAAACAAGAGGCCCATAGGGCCTGTATCGCTCACCTGGTTTGTAATGCCAAGTAATGTCCTGAATACAGGTTCATTGTTTCTTTTCTGAAGGAATTTTAATATTTACCTCTGATTCCCCTATTGGGCCCCGCCCCTCCTCCCCTCAGCGGGTCAGAGGCAAAATTTATACAAGTTCTGTTCCCTTTCTCCCAAGGATGTTTGTGGCCACATTTTGTTACAATCAATGCAAAACTCTAGGACAAGTAGGCCTAGCGATTTATAGGATTTACTTCTGTTTCCCCTATTGGGCTCCGCCCCTCTTGTCCCCGGAGGGGTCAGAGCCAAAATTTATACAAGTTCTGTTTACCTTACCCAAAGGATGTTTGTGACCAAATTTGGTTACAATCCATGCAGAACTCTAGGACAAGTAGCGATTTATAGAATTACCTCTATTTCCCCAATTGGGCCCGCCCCTCCTGGCCCGAGGGTCAGAGCCAAAATTGATACAAGTTCTGTTCCCCTTCCCCCAAGGATGTTTGTGGCCAAATTTGGTTACAATCCATGCAGAACGCTAGGACAAGAAGCGATTTGTAGGATTTACCTCTATTTCCCCTATTGGGCCCCGCCTCTCTTGTCCCTGGGGCTTCAGAACCAAAATTTATACAAGATCTGTTCCCCCTCCCCCAAGGACGTTTTTAACCAAATTTAGTTACAATCCATGCAGAACTTTTGGACAAGTAGCGATTTATAGAATTACCTCTATTTCCCCGCCCCTCCTGGCCCCGGGGGGTCAGAGCCAAAGTTTATAAAAGTTCTGTTCCCCTTTCCCCAAGGATGTTTGTGGCCAAATTTGGTTGCAATCCATGCAGAACTCTTGGACAAGTAGCGATTTATAGAATTACCTCTATTTCCCCAATTGGGCCCCGCCCCTCTTGTCCACGGGGGGTCAGAGCCAAAATTTATACAAGTTCTGTTAATCTTCCCCCAAGGATGTTTTTGACCAAATTTTGACCAAATTTGGTTACAATCCATGCAGAACTCTAAGACAAGTAGCGATTTATAGAATTACCTCTATTTTCCCAATTGGGCCCCGCCCCTCCTGGCCCCGGTGGGTCAGAGCCAAAATTTATACAATGGCTGTTCCCCTTCCCCCAAGGATGTTTGTGGCCAAATTTGGTTACAATCCATGCAGAACTCTAGGACAAGTAGCGATTTATAGGATTTACCTCTATGTCTCCTATTAAGCCTCGCCCCTTCTGGCCGCGGGGGGTCAGAGCCAAAATTTATACAAGTTCTGTTCCCCTTCCCCAAAGGATGTTTGTGGCCAAACTTGGTTACAATCCATTCAGAACTCTATGATAAGTAGCAATTTAAAGGAAATGTTGACGGACGGACGACGGACGGACGGACGCCGCGCCATGACATAAGCTCACCGGCCCTTTGGGCCAGGTGAGCTAAAAATGTACCAAAAGACGATCATGACGTAAATTACCAAAGAATGTAAAAAGACGACCATGATGTAATTAAGTACCATACACCTGTTTTGCCTTTATAGGATTCGTCATTGATATTGGGAACCGAAATCAACATTCGGTAAAGTTAAAACATACTGGATATTGCATCAATATTATAATTGTTTTAAAATTGAACCCGAAATGTACATTATCGAAACTGTACTACTAATGAACTGAATAGCACAGAGGAATCAATTGAAAAAGCACTGAGACTTGGTGATTCACTGGCAGTGTTTATACTATCAAAGTTTCCACGATTGTATTTTCTAAGCAATAAAGTATAGGCATTGTCATGCAATTGTGTCAAATCTAAACTTCAATAAAATAAAAAGTACCTTTAACATCCAAAAGCCAAGAAACCGGAAGTATAAACACAATGCAAGCGATATTTCCAGCATTAACCAACATATCAACAGTATTATCCGTCCAGTTGTAAACCGCCTTCGCTGATTGGGCAATCGGTCCCCATCCTGACCATACGCAATTCTGGATACAGCTCACCATGGATACCAGAAACAAAACATACCAGCGAGTTCGATAGAGCTTTCTCTTTGAAATACCATTTTGCACGAGTGGTGTTGATTGGTCATGTATATTTGGTTCCATTTTCGTGATATTAACGATGAACTAAGTAAGGAATAACATGATGTACCTGTTATAAAAAAGGAGATATACAGTCAAAATCTTGTTTTGTAAAACATAAACTCCATAACTTAATCCAGCCGTGTATTTGTATCACAAGATAATGTACAAATATCAATGATATGACTATAACTGTATCGTAATCTGTAAACTGTAATCTAACCTATCTGTTGTTATCTCTTTATGAGATCTTAAATAACGTATCAAACACCTAATCAAATCGGTAAACCCATTTACGGTTTCATCATCGTCGGTTGGAAACACGGTATATGGGAAAATACGGATTATGGAGAAATATGGTAATGGGGAAATACGGAATATGGGGAAATACGGTATAGGGGAAATATAGTATATGGGGAAATACGGTATATGGGGAAATATAGTATATGGGGAAATACGGAAAATGGGAAATTACAGGATATAGGGAAATACGAAATATGAGGTAATACGGAATATGGAGAAATACGGTATATGCGGAAATACGGAATATGGGGAAATACGGTGAATGGGAAATACGGAATATGGGTAATTACGAAATATGGGGAAATACGGTATATGTTGAAATACGGTATATGGGGAAATACGGTATATGGGAAAATACGGAATAAGGGGAAATACGAAATATGGGGAAATACGGAATATGGGGAAATAATATAGTATATGGGGAAAACGGAAAATGAGGAAATACGGAATATGGAGGAATAAAGCATATGGGGAAATACTTTTTGTTTGTTTGATTAATAAGCGTACTATTAACAGCTATGGTCATGTAAGGACGGCCTCCCATGTATGCGGTGTGTTGCGTGTATGTTGTGCGAGGTGCGTGTTTCGGGAGACTGCGGTATATTCATGTTGTGTCTTCTTGTATAGTGGAACTTTTGCCCTTTTTATAGTGCTATATCACTGGAGCAATATGGGTAAATATGTTGTGTCTTCTTGTATAGTGGAACTTTTGCCCTTTTTACAGTGCTATATCACTGGAGCAATATGGGTAAATACGGTATATAGTTAAATACGATATATCGGGAAATATGGAATATGGGGATTTACGAAATATGGGAAAATACGGTATATGGAGAAATACGGTATATTGGGAAATACGGTATAATGGGAAATTACGAAAAATGGGGAAATACGGTATATGGAGAAATAAAGAATATGGAGAAATACGGTATATGGGTAAATACGGAAGATGTGGAAATACCTTTTATGGGGAAATACGGTATATGGGGAAATACGGAATGTGGGGAAATGCGGTATATGGAGAAATACGGAAAATGTGGAAATACATTTTATGGGGAAATACGGTATATAGGAATACGGAATATGGGGAAATACGGTACATGTATATAGGGAAATACGGAATATTGGAAAATACGGTATATGGGGAAATATGGTTCATGGGAAATACGGAAAATGATGAAATACGGAATGTGGAGAAATATGGTATATGGGGAAATACGGTATATAGGGAAATATGAAATATGGGGAATCACGAAATATGGGGAAATACAGTATATGGAGAAATACGGTATATGGGGAAATATGGAATAGGTGGAAATACGGTATATGGAGAAATAAGGTATATTTAAGCAATAAACTGTTACCAGATTGGACATACAGTTGATATGAATCCCATCCGGAAGGAAGACAAATAGAATGGCGCCCGTTAGGGCGCCATGAATATTTATCTTTCGGACGGATGGGATTCATATCAACTGTATGTCCAATCTGGTAACAGTTTATTACTTATATTTCCATTACGATCATTTAAATTCAAAATTTTACACGTATATTCTTTGAATTTCATGCTTGCGCTAGTGTTGACGTCACCAAGTTCAATAAACGGAACAGCCATAGCATCAGCTTCTGAATATAGTTCAACACAAAACTGTTTGAAAAAAAGCGAACAAATGGAAATTATGCGATGATATTTTTAATACTTGCTATTTTGTCAACACGATGATACTATTAGATTTCATAGACCGCACAACTTTAAAACCATTTTTTGAATTATTTGACCATTATGTTTAGGCGTAAGTAGCCTATATATTGTATACATTGTCAGTTAACGGAAACGTTAAATATTCATACGCTTGACCAGATTGGAGTTCATAGCCAGATATTGCCCATCTGGTTTAACATGGATCAAACAGGAAACTGAAAGTAGAATGGAAATAAATGGAAATCAGGCATATGTGGAAATACCTTTTATAGGGAAATACGGTATATGGGGAAATACGGAATGTGGGGAAATACGATATATGGAGAAATACGGTATATGGGGGAAATACGGTATATGGGGAAATAAGGAATGTGGGAAAATGCGGTATATGGGGAAATACGGTATATAGGGAAGTAATTAAGCAATAAACTGTTACCAGATTGGACATACAGCTGATATGAAGCCCATCCGGAAGGAAGATGAATATTTATCTTTCGGACAGTTTATTAATTATATTTCCATTACGATCATTCGAATTCAAAACTATACACGTATATCCTTTAAATTTCTCGCTTGCGCTAGTGTTGACGTCACCAAGTTCAATAGACGGAACAGCAATAGCATAGATCAGCTTCTGAATATAGTTCAACACAAAACGTTTTAAAACAAGCGAACAAATGAAAATTATGCGATGACGTTTTTTAATAAAAGTGATTTATACAAAAAATATGACAAAGATATGCTACGAACTTTAAGCGAATTTCATATCAAACTGTTTAAACAAATTTGATAAATTCATAACACAAGCACGATACTTCTAAATTCGGGTTTCGAGATAGTTAAATGAGTGGTTTGAGTAGGTCCACATTCCTATGGTTAATAGAATATTTCACCCTATTTGAGGTGAGACAGGATAATTTCGGCCTGAGGAGTAATATTTTATAAGTTGTCTTACACGAGGCTTTGTCGGGTGTTTAACAGCTAAAATCTTATCCCGAGGGTTGAGATCCCCTGTCTTACCCCAAAGAGGGCAAATGATTCTTTTTCTCTTACTCTTTGTGAGCACGTGTAAATATATCATGTATATGTAGTTTATCTTTACTCTAATAAAATTGCGAATATTCCTGTCCTGAGTAAGAAAATATCTGGTCTACATTGTATATCAGCATGGATTTCTTAAATTATAGTTATATGTGCCGTAAGTTTCATACTTGTTAATCAGGAAGAGCTTTCGTTATTCTCCACCAAATATTACCAACATTTTGAAAATTTCAATATTTGCAATGCATAGGTTTTAATTTAGGATTTGACAGTACAGTCAAGCAGTTAATTGATTGCATATGGTCAAACCTTCATTGCGCATTTTTACAATGTTGTTAGTAATTGTTAAAAGTCAGAAATACAGGTATTTTTCCATCTAAACATACATAAAGCATAAAAAAATGCATAAATTCTGTATTGTAAATATTATTTATAATGCATCATTTCCACTGCTTATTTCATCAAACCTGATAGTTTTCAATACATTACTAAAGAAAAATAACAAGTCAACATTTTCGCCCAGTTATGGCACATGTATATAACTTTAACTTCCATAAAAATAACACAACAGTGCACTTATATTAGCAACATTTTATTAGGCAAAAATAAATATTCGTCAACAAAACATTAAATTGCATTAAAATTTCATTCATCATGCATTCTATTTCTAACAAAATCACACTGGCTACATCGGACACATTCAATCATATAGCACCACGTAAAGAAACAATTTTACAATTATGCATAGTGAATGGAAAAATGATGATCGTTTGATTCTATTTCTGTTCTAAACATAATTATGTGACATCTTTTTTCTTTATCTTTTTAATAAAAAAACTTACTTAAAAGTGCCATTTATCATCTTAAAAAGAGCAAAACAAATAAATAGTAGACTTTAACAACAAACACACAAAAATACAATCTCTTATTTTACCTTTTTAAAATAGTATACTTAAAATTTAATTATCCATGTCGATGATGATGACGTCGTCGCCGCGCTGCGCATGTGCAGCCGATGCTGATCTGTTCCTGTCTTTCCTCGTATTCATGGAAACCGTCAACACAGCGCCCTGTTCTCATTAGAACTGTCACCATTATTGTAATAGACTCACAGTTATGGTGATGCGATCTGCCGTTGCAATGATGACGACGACAACATCGTGCATTATGCAAATCAATCGGATATCTATTCACATCGCACGTCACCTCTGTTACCCATGGGCACGTTGACCTGTCGCGAAGATGGTTGCTATGGCGATGCTCGGCTCTATTTTCACATCGTTGTAAAATGTTCATTTCAGATTGTGCTGCATTTGGACAACTTTCCTCGTTAAAGTCTGATATGAATTGTGTGATATTTATGGTTGGATTATTTAACTGTAATCTCTGCTGTAAATTTGATGGGTCTCGGCACCGTACTAGCATGGAAACTGTCAGCTGCATACACGCAAACAGCGTCAAACTTGTCTGAAATAATAATAAGACGACTTTATCAAAGATGTTCCACCGCTGACAAATGGTATTTGTTCACTATCAAAAACAGGAGCAGACGATTTGGTATTTTTCTTCAGTTACAAAAGTTACTCACTTCACACCATTACCACCATTGAAAAGTTTGAGCTTCTAATTTTACTTAACTCAAAGTTTATAATATAAAAAATAATTAATTGCATCCCGAACAAATTCCCTGGCACTATATCCTATATGGAATGAATTACTGATTGCGCATGCACCAAAAGCAAAACAAATTATTTTATATTATGTTTTGTGTTAATTAGACATACATATACACGATTAAACACCAATTATTGTTCAAATGATGAGTATCATTTATGCTCTGTCGGCGGTGGAGCATCTTAAGAAAAATGTTGCATGTTGAAAATGTTGAATTATTTCCCATCCTCAAACAATTTATTTGATTAGCGTCTATCACGAAAAACTAACTCAAATTTGATGCTATCCTCTCAAATGCATGTTTTGTTGCTGTTTTTTTTCTTAATAAATAAATATATATGTAGATAAAGTAGATATAGTTCAGTTGAACTTGTCAAACAAACTTAATGTAAAATATTTGCTTTCTAATTAAATCTATAGCACTCTTACCTGCCAAAGACGAAGATAGTTCAATGTAAGTTCCATCATTTAGGTTTCTCAGGTGTTTATAGGGAGGATATGTAGGGTATAGTATAATTCGTCGTGTCGCGGAACTCCTTATATACCCATGAACATTAGATAAGATATGTAAAGTGGAATTCCAAATGGAAAAATGTTCTGATGGTCAAGTGTACATAAACCGGGCCTACATCTCAGTCTCCAAAAAAATGATATATACAGGTTTATCCAGCTTTGCAGGCTGACGTCAACATTAAAACAGGAATAGGTGTCTGTATGATATTAAAATGCTGTTAAATTATCAAGTTGTTTCTTCATACTGAAATAACAAATCAGTTCTAAACAACAATAATTGATATTCAATGTGGACGAAATTTAAAGGTATCGGTGCTGGTAGCGTTACTATTTTTAGAACAAATTTTAAAATTAGAGTATGCCGCGAAAAGCCTGTAATTGAATGCGTTAGGAGTACAAAGATACGAGCGCTATTCGGTTGCGTATTTACATAAGGAATTTCCGGATTAGTATTAAAAGTCAACGCCTATACAAAGGCTATTAATCAACACAACATTTATGATTATTATTGATGATTTAATAGCTATCTAACGTTATCAACCAATACACACAACTTTTACTGCTCTCGATAGTTACTATAATGTACCATAAAGAATTTTAATCGAATGGATTCGATCATATTTTTTCTAATAACAGTAGCTAATTCGTTAAAAACTGCTGGAATGAAAGCACTTCGTTTGATCTGCCTGAGACATTGTTTTGGTCACATGTTATAGGCAAGTTAAGGAGATAAATAAAAACAAATGTATAATATGTATAATAAGTATGATGCAATCATGTCTTGTTTGTCCTTTTGATAATTTTCACATATCACGTTTACATCTTGTGTGTCCCTTTAAAACGATCGATCGACGAGTATGCTGTGATAAACTGACATTAAAATGGTTACTCTTGCATAAGGGTGTAGTATTAGTACTTTTTTTTCTCTATAGCTCTAGTATTGGTTATCCTCCCATACCTACGGGTAAAGTACTGCTACACTCATGTTATCTTGGGCTGTATAACAAGGCTACCCTTGAAATAAAGCCTCTTCACGTCACTGCATCAAAATGTAACTATTTTTCAGAAACTTGGCCGGTTTTACTACAAAGTATGTACATTTAAAATGCCACGAAATTTTCTTGTATGTACAATCGATTTGCAACCGTGACTTTTTTAGAACTTTTTATTGGATAATTTGCAAAATTGCGGGACATCGTAATTGTGAAACTGTAATAATAAAAACGTTGAGGTATGTGGGTATGACAGATGGGGATATTCTATTCTAGTAATGATATGAAAAACAATCTTTTGAAACTCTCGCTAAACCTGGGATGGTTCTACATTTTGTTTACCTCGAGGAGTATTTCCTATTTTCCATATCCACATATGAATGAGTCTTGTAATCTCATCTAAAATGAACATTGCAAAACTAATATGTGCAGATATTAACCAGGAAGTAAATGTCTACTTGAGCATTGTGTAAACGACACATAACATATGAAGCGCCTTTAAAAATTATTGTATCACTTAGCTGTTAAGTAACAAGAAGGGCGAATTGTAATGGTAATTATTATAAAAGATAAAAAAAAAGATCAGTTCTGTAATTCTCCCCGCTTAAAGATGAAATAAGTATTTCATAGACTCGGAAATACCTAGAGATCATTGATCAAGGCGGAAAGATAAGCAAGGCTACATAAATGTCGTTATTGTGGATTAACCAATTAAACAACCATTTGAAACACATGACATTATTATGCGGATCTTTTAAAGTTATATGCGCCGTAACTGAGCGATTTTTTTTAATTTTATTTTTTGTAAGAAATATATTGAAACCATCAGGTTTGATGAATTAAGCTATGAAAATCATTTAAATGGTTTAAGATGCCTTATAAACGCTAGTTACAGCAGAGAAATTATGTAGTGTAAAATTGTTCGTTTTTTATGCTTTATGTATGTTTTGACGGAGCATACCTGCAGAAATCAATTTACAATTACTAACAACACTGTACAAATGTGAAATGAAATTGTAGACCACAATTTGGCTCCATGATCTGACCGTATGTACTTAATTCTCTTCACTATAGATGTAAATGCAATGAATTTTGGCAGTACTTCCAAAAATAATTTCAAGCTCTTATTTGTACTTGTAAAATTAAAACTATGTATTGAAAGTATTTTAATTTATAAACCTTTAAATAAGCAAATGTTAGTAGACAAAACATTGACAATACCATTTTTATAACAAGGTCCTCCAATCCCACGAAACAACCAGAGTGATGCCAGTAGTGTGCTCTCCACTGAAGGCATGTTAATAGCAAACAATGCTTTTTAGACCTCTTGCACGAAGTCCCACATTAGTCTAAAAAACTGGTAGTTTCGCATCTGTTTAGCGCTCGAGGTGGTGTGGTGTTCGATATCTTTGGTGGCACAACATATAAAGCGTTTTTATAAATAACAAGAAGAAAAAACACGAATATATTGCAGCCTTCCCAAACATACAGACATTCACGCTATTCACACGCGAAACATATATTGTATACGGTGGAGGTCGTCCATAAATCACCCTAGCTTTTTTAAACAGGATATGAAAGACTAAATCAACCAATCAATCAACATCCTAATCATAAATCAATCAACCAATCAACATCCTAATCATAAATCAACCAACCAATCAACACCCTAACCATAAATCAACCAACAAATCAACATCCTTATCATAAATCAACCAACCAATCAACATCCTAATCATAAATCAACCAACCAATCAACACCCTAACCATAAATCAACCAACAAATCAACATCCTTATCATAAATCAACCAACCAATCAACATCCTAATCATAAATCAACCAACCAATCAACATCCTAATCATTAATCAACTAACCAATCAACATCCTAATCATAAATCAACCAACCAATCAACCATAAATCAACCAACCAATCAACATCCTTATCATAAATCAACCAACCAATCAACATCCTAATCATAAATCAACCAACCAATCAACATCCTAATCATAAATCAACCAACCAATCAACATCCTTATCATAGTTTAAACAAGTATTCAGATATTTCCGAAAATCCTAATCCCCGTGATAGAGGCCGCTTGCATGTTAAACAACTAGTGTATTTTTTATTTTAATACAATTCGTGACACAAGTGATACTGTGCTATATTTGCTTTTCCAATGACTTATATGACCACTGTTGTTTGTTATTGTTGCTGGTTTGTCGGTTTTTTATTATTATTCTTTTGAGGTATTTAAAAAAGCGATTATCTATATATTTTAAAAGACACAGTAAAAAAATAGCTTCAATGAGGTTTATTATCAAATATATGTTAGGCCTCTTTTTACCTACACAGGCCAAAGCACCTGGTCACCTGTCTCCCTACGCTAACTTCTTTTAAAGTTACTCTTATCCTTAATACAAAAATAAAAACTCAATAATTACATCAAAATTTCACAACTTCATTTCCGCATCGAAAACCCTTTAATCCACTTTGACAGATTGTTATCTCGAGTATCCATTCAACATTTTATATCTAGGCCTATTTAATGTGTGTAACTTTAAGCAATAGGTGTGAAATGACATGCTTTGGTAACTATTGTTTATATGTATGTAAGGTCATTCTAAATGATTTTCATTGGACAAGCATGAATTCTGGGGAAATAATTTCCGGAAATGTTACACCTTGCTTTAATCCACTTACGTAATACCTGATGCAACTCGAGAAAATATTGCTAAAATTTCGTTGTGACTGACGGGAGGAAGTAAACAAATAACGAACAAACTATATACATGTATAACTGATAATTATGTTTTAATTGTTTCAGTTTTTGTTAAATAAATAAAAAATAATGATACATGTAATAATAAAAAGGAAACACTCACTCATTCATATTTTATGTAATTTTGCAGAAATAAACTCCATATTCAACGTAAATTATTATTAACAATTGGTGAAAATATATCATTTACGGTAAACAAAACATCAAATAAAATCAATTAACACCAGAATAAAAAAGTGTGTTCGCTTATGCAAATCTAATTTCTCTTTCCTCCGAAATGTATATATTCGATATTGTTTTTCCCCCTCAATAATCACATTTTTTGTCTGGGGTCAAATGCTTGGGAAAAATGATACTTCTCCAGCAGGGACACACGAATCACCTTATTATTACTTCAGACACATGTAACACTTGTAATGTTTAGCAATTTCACTATCAAATATTGCTATAGATCTATAGTTAATATCAATATATTATTTGTTTTGTTTTGCATCGCCTTTTTTTATTCTAGCTTCATAAGATGACGACAAAAATAAAGGCTTTAAGCTTATTAAACAGGTCTATACTAATTGCTGTTTCTTGAAAATATTAAATGAATCAAACCATGGACTAAGGTCTTGCCAAGGGTGTGATGTAACTTACAGATCCAAAGGTTAAGTAGGAAGAGAAGAAATACTTACACTCGACCTGTAGTAGGAGTCTATAATCCCCTGTCAAATGTTCAGTTATAGCCGTTAGAACATGAAGAGGTACGGGGAAACATCCGCACTACTGGTTAACCGAGAAGTGTGGCTATCACACTTCCAAGTGTTCGTGTTTGGACGTTTGTCTGTTTAATTCATGTTTGATATTTGGCTACTCCATTCATACATACACCGCGTCCTTACGACAGATTTTGATTGTTTATGAGTTTGTATATTTCGTCCAAGAATCGTGTTATTATCGTACCAACAAACATGCCACTTGAATGATTGTGTCTGTTTCTCGAATGGATGACAGGTGTTTATCAGAAGGAATGTTTTACTTTAATTCCTATTTGAGCTGTATATACCTATACAGACGTCATGGAATTATTCTAGGGATGTTCAGATATACGTGAACGTTTTTCTCACTCTATATTTCTCAGAAACAATCATCATGTTTACGGACACGAAAAAAAAAAAAAAAAAAAAAAAAAACACCCACAAACTAAATTCTAAAAATATCAAACAGAATGTGTCTCAGATAATGCTTTTAAGTAATTACTTATTGATTTTTACTCTTGATGGCAACCAACTGACCTAATTTCATACTTGAAAAGAAACTTCTGCTGATACAATCGAAATACGAACTGATCTACTAGCCATGATAATTATCTTGGGTTTGAGGCAGCAATGCCAACTGTCAGACTTCATGAGTGACAAATAACGAATATTTAAAGATGTTCCATTGACATTGACAAATGATATTTTTTTCACTATCAAAAACAGGAGCAGACGATTCAGTATTTTTTTCAGTAACCAAAGTTACTTTCTTTACATCATTACCACAAATGAAAAAGTTTGAACTTCTAAATTTACCTCAAGGTAAAAATATTAAAAATGATTAATTGCATTGGCACTATGCCCTTTATGGAATGAAGTACTGATTGCGCATGCACCGAAGGCAAAATACATTATTTTATATTTTTTCGTGTGTGTTAATTAAACATATATGTTAACGGTTAAAAACAAATTATTATTTAAATGATGAGTATCATTTATGCCCTGTCGGCATTGGAGCATCTTTAATGGATATATTGTAAAAATAACTAATATTTAATGGTTATATTGTGGGCAATCACATGTCTTTCGAGATTTTTTCTCATTTCCACGATTAAATTGTTTCCAGTAACATTTAATAGATAAATTATTTTTAAAAGTGATGAAAATGATATCATGCCTAGACAATTATAGATAGTTTGAATCAAAACACTGTTAACTTACTTTTGTTACTATTTTGTAATTATATAAACAGCTTGATTTGCATTAGTTTTTAGACCTTTACTGAATTATGCTCGAAGTGAAGCTTCTGTTAACTCGCATAGATAATAACCAAAACATATTGGTTCAATGATCCAAACTGAAAAACAGAAAAAGAAAAAAGAGGTAAATGATAAAAAAATAATTATTCAAAAGGTTTCATATGGAATATGTATTGCATATAGATATATATGTTGTGAAGAAACCACAGCGATAATGATTTGAGATATATCTGTATACTGGTATGTACATATGTAATGGGTTTTTTTCCCGTATGAAACCTTTTAAATTGTTATTTTTTAGTTTAGGAAACTTTATTTATAATCAACCCGTTTTTTTATGTTAGTTTTTACTCTACTTGAAAACGTTCATACGAAAGAAATTGGGCGATGCACGTGTCTAATCGTTTATTTATTTATTTTTGTAACAGCCTCGTGGTGTTTCAGTAGCCAGCAAACTATCCATAATCCGGGCCTACTATGAATGAACGTCCGGGCTTTCCCGCTTTACATTCTAAACATTCGTGTGTTGTCAAACTAAGGACATTCATGTTTTGAGTGCGACTGCATGGCAAGTCCTTTTTAATTTGGCATTAATTCTGTTTCTATATGTCATTGACTAAAACTGAAAATTTACTATCTTAATGTTTATTTTTTTAACCTGTTTCATTTGATGGAAGTCCAGAGTAAGGTAACGGAGAAGCCATCTACACCAACTACATCATTAAGACATTCAATCCATATTGTCATCGAAAGTTTTACAAAAGTCATCGGTCATATCATAGTGGCTTAGTATGGCTGATCCATTTTGATTCAGATAAAAAGGTACCATGGGAATGACTTCGCAATGATTGAACGACAGATATTTGTCTTATGTTATTGTTTAGCCTTTTAACAAACTGTATTTTGTGTAATTACGTTGATGAAGACCTCGTCTCGTCTGCTCCTATATCAGCAATGGTATAGTAGCCTTACTGAAATGAGAAAATGGCAATTTCTTTATCTTCTATTGCTTCAGATAATTTCAATTAAAATGATTTTGCTTCACCTGTGATACATGTTTTATGCAGAAACAGCCTTATATTTTTTTACATATCATTAAAATGAAGTCTAAGGTTACAAAGGTTAAATGGTTGTAAATAGTTTAGCACTGGGTTTCTTAATGTGATTTAATTATAAACAGTGATTCTAAAATTATTTCAAACGAGAGAACACACTCAAGATACCAAGAGATAATACGACCTCATATGGTAAGAAATCTGTTCCAAGTGTGAAACAGTCTGCCAAAGTTAGATGCTTCCAGACCTTTTGCAGATGTCGCACACCGGGGAGAGTCAGCTCTGTTCTTGTAAAATTTCTGAGAAATTATAAAAGTCTCTATTCTTAGTGTTATTTCATACACCACCTTTAAAAACTTTATTTTTGTTTGAGTTTACTTAAGTGCTAACTGCATACACACGTAAATAATTTCAATCTGTGTTTGTGTCCTGTCTCAGCTTTTATGTCATATTACATCTTTTAATTTTATTATGTTGTTGTTTGTTTTTATTCTATAATCTGCAATATACGTCTTACAATTACGCTCATGATTTGTTTAAATTATATTAATTAGTACGTATTCTGTTCATTCCTAACCTAAACCATATTCGTATACATGAGCGTTGTCTACGTGTCTCGATTAGTTTCACCTGTAATGTAAGTGGCGTGAAACATTTTGTACAGTATCGCTTATAGGTTCGATTTCTTAATATGTCCTATCATAGGCATTTATATTTGTTAATCTAGGCAGTTGCAAGATGTGTACAGGTACAGACATTAGTTATATAATACTTATAATAATTCTACCTTTGTTTGTAGCAATAATATCTCTACTGAGCTAATGTTATGTATTGTATGTATACGACATGAAATAATTTGAACTTTTAATAATACCGTGTTAATCATTGTAATTTCTTTTGTTAGAGCCAAACTTTTGTTCGGCTTAACCTTGCATGGTAATAACGCTTATAGAAATCTGTATTTTTTTCAGATCGGTAAAATTCTAAGTTAATGTCTTTTTGGCTTTAGTTGATAGTACAGTCCCGTTAAAAGTGACTTTATTTGTGAAATCATCGACTTAAATCCTAGACTGGAACAATGTGACAACTGAACACCTATTTACAAAGTGACATATTTCCCTACGATTCTAGATGTACTACATTATGTACTTCCGTTTGTCTGTGTATTTATATTTAGAATAGCGTGGCTATCTATAGCCCAAACAGTGATAACATTGTGGCCGGTATTCTGAGGTATTCCATATGAACTGAGGACAGTAAATGTTTACATGGTTAAATAGCAGAGTAATCCTTACTCACATCAACGCCCTTTACATTCATAAACAACGCCAGACTTTTATATCGAATCAGAATAATTCCTTCAAAGGATATACATTGCATAACGATATGTGGTTTCAGAGGTCCTTTTAAATCCAAATTCGGAATTAGGCAGTTGAGGTTTTGTGATGATTTGACCAATGGTGGGGAAAACATGTATTAATATTTTGATTCGTTTGATAAATATGATATGCAGAAACAATATGGCAAGGCCAGTGTCCTTCCTGTTGATACACTATTAAATCACCGCAATATTTATTTATAAACAATTCCATATGTAGAACATGTTCTGAATTCTGAGGTCTAAAAGTGTAACATAATGAATTAACAAGTGATATGATAGTATACAGACATATATATATGGCCAAGAAATAGTTTAGTTGCATTAAGGAATGTCAAGACCGGGTCACGTCTGACGTCATAGGGTATTATAAGTATTTCATTGACGTCATTATCGCAGATAACAAACCAGTTTGATTGGAATTTAGAAGTTTTAGTCCTGTGACCGGATAAATACTATGTAAGGTTTTGAGTACTGATGGCCCTATCAAATCATCAAACAAATAACGAGGTCAAGGAAGAAGAAACTCTCTAAAAAATAACAAGCATATAACAAATGATAAAAAAAAACCCACCAATAATCGTTCATAATATTTTCAATGATAATATCGTTAAGAGCTTCTAAAGCAGTTTTTCTGCATCATCATTTTTTCTCTTTTGACATCGCGAACTAATGCCCAAAGAAAAAGTTGATGTAATTTGTCTGATTGTCTAAGATTGCGTGCCGCATCTCTCTTTAATGGCACTCAGTCTATATTTATATAGCAAGTCTAGATGTCGTAACTCATCGAAAAATGATAAACGGCATGCTCAATATATCCATGTTTAGAGTAAGTTGCTCGTCTGAGTAAATATTATTAGATCGACTTGTGTGTAAAATAAAACAAATCTGACAAGGAATTCTATAGAATTCAACTATCACATTTATTTAATACGATTTGAAACTTGTATCAGGTATTGTTTCAGAAGCGAGCTTCCTGTTATAGCAGGAAACTCATTGGCATCAATAACTGTAACTGTTGGCTGTGACCACACCGCAGACATGGTTCCGTCCACATCCGCATGGGCGATGAATCAACGTCATTGTTTGGCAAAGTCTAGATGGCTCTTGTGTGAAATTGTTGCTGCATCTGAAGGTGCTAATATATCAATGATAGAATATGCATGTGGAATAGATCGGTTTTCTAGACTGATAACTTTTTTCCTACAACATAAAAGTTATAATATCAATCGATTCTACAAAAAAGCTCATAAAACTAATATAATGTCTATTATTATGAGATAGGTTTCTATCTCTGATGAAAATAAGTTGGTTAACAGTATCAAGATACAGAAGGTTCCTGTGCAGTAATATTAATTAAAATGTTATAAAAAAACAAAGAACACACGCCACACGAGGTTAGACCCATCTACTTGGCAGAAGCAAAGTGATATCTTATGGCAAACAACAAAGTGAATTAAGAAAATAAAAATGACATCGTTTACCATTGTTTCATGGATTAGCTGTAAACAAGCTTGTCTCAGCGATGTTTGTCATAACACTATGATCTGGAACGAAAAAATATTATACAAATCAATAATCATTTTTTATTTGTTTTCATACTATATCCGACTTTCTGATTGGCAGATCCTTTTTCTTCATATACAATTAATAAAAAATCTGAGAATAGCACGAAAACCCGACGTAATCATGACGTCACAATACAGACGTCGACGTTGCGTATTGATTTATAAAAATAATCAATTGGAAAATCAATGGAATCTTAAGTTTAACCGTTTTTATATTATCAAATAGTCTGAAAAATTAATTATAAGCATTGATGCAACTATTTCTTAACTTCGTCGGGTTATGAAATAAATTTTGTTTGCATACTTTCGTGAGAATCCGCTACACGGATTCACACAGTTTGGAAACAAAATTTCTTTCATACCCCTATGAAGTTAAAAAAAAGTAGCATCAATGCTTAAAGAATTTATCATAACTGTACCTTACGTATAGATATTGATTGTGACGTCATTTTTTTTCGAGTGCAACGTCATACTTTAAGGAGAAGAGGGCGTAAATTGTGCTCACAAATTAATGACGTAACAATCGATCCCCACCCGTAATGGAGCAAACTATGTAATATGCAAAAACGGAATAGCTGTTATACCGCATTGAAATCAACGCGAAAATCCACGCATGTACACAAGGGCCTGGAAAACTCGTTGTTATGGCTATTGAAGGGTGAATCATTATTTATAATTCATAGATAATTCACTCAATCAAAACAATTAAAAGGACTCTGGAAGAATCTATCAATATAGCAGCGAGTGAACCAAATAGCTATCATAACTAGAGACGGGTCGTTTTCAGGATCTAGTTAACCAAAGTTAACTGATCATTATAGGGGTGGTTATATTGTTTGGAAAGTACGTTATCGAAACTTTAAGGTGGTAAGATTAAGGTAATGTTTTGTTTTGTTGTTTCAATGTCCTATTAACATACTATAGAAAAGTTGAACGTTTTGGATTGTGATGGACATATACTAGTATTTTAAGTGTCGACTGTACTGGATGGCACAAAGTTTCATTTTAATTACTTTAGTATTCTATGAATAAAACATGTCCCAATGATTGTAAATAACATGTATTCTATTTTTTTTTTTTTTGCTATATCAAAATTAAAAAATAAAATCAAAGTAAGTCATAAAAGCATGATAGATTTTGTTTTCGTGGCATATTGCTACTTATGAGTTTTGTTTTGTTCCACTTCTATACAGAAACAGATCGAGGAACATGATGGCAATGTTGACATGGACCAATCTCTGTCTGTGTTGCTGTCTCTGGAGAGGTTTGTAAAATGTTTTCGATTTAATTTCTCTCTGGACAGGTTTGTAAAATGTTTTCGATTTAATTTCTCTCTGGACAGGTTTGTAAAATGTTTTCGATTTAATTTCTCTCTAGAGAGGTTTGTAAAATGTTTTCGATTTAATTTCTCTCTGGTTAGGTTTGTAAAATATTTTCGATTTAATTTCTTTCTGGAGAGGTTTGTAAATTTTTTTTGATAATTTCTCTCTGGACAGGTTTGTAAAATGTTTTCGATTTAATTTCTCTCTGGACAGGTTTGTAAAATGTTTTCGATTTAATTTCTCTCTGGACAGGTTTGTAAAATGTTTTCGATTTAATTTCTCTCTGGACAGGTTTGTAAAATGTTTTCGATTTAATTTCTCTCTGGTTAGGTTTGTAAAATATTTTCGATTTAATTTCTCTCTGGTTAGGTTTGTGAAATATTTTCGATTTAATTTCTCTCTGGAGAGGTTTGTAAAATGTTTTTGATTTAATTTCTCTCTGGACAGGTTTGTAAAATGTTTTCGATTTAATTTCTCTCTGGACAGGTTTGTAAAATGTTTTCGATTTAATTTCTCTCTGGAGAGATTTGTAAAATGTTTTCGATTTAATTTCTCTCTGGACAGGTTTGTAAAATGTTTTCGATTTAATTTCTCTCTAGAGAGGTTTGTAAAATGTTTTCGATTTAATTTCTCTCTGGTTAGGTTTGTAAAATATTTTCGATTTAATTTCTTTCTGGAGAGGTTTGTAAAATGTTTTTGATTTAATTTCTCTCAGGACAGGTTTGTAAAATGTTTTCGATTTAATTTCTCTCTGGACAGGTTTGTAAAATGTTTTCGATTTAATTTCTCTCTAGAGAGGTTTGTAAAATGTTTTCGATTTAATTTCTCTCTGGTTAGGTTTGTAAAATATTTTCGATTTAATTTCTTTCTGGAGAGGTTTGTAAAATGTTTTTGATTTAATTTCTCTCTGGACAGGTTTGTAAAATGTTTTCGATTTAATTTCTCTCTGGAGAGGTTTGTAAAATGTTTTCGACTTAATTTGTAGCGGTGTGGCGCATTTATAGATAAACAGAATTATGGTGGCTAATTTCGGCCGAATCATCCGAAGAGCGATATTTCGCCATTCTGCAAAACCGGCACGCCAATGAAATAAAATGACAATTCCGATGTCATTTACGCATTGGCGTGTTCTTATCTGTTAAATCCGCAGTGTTGATACAGGTGTATATTCAATAGGTACTTCCTTTTTTCAGGAGAAATTGTAATCGTTCTCAGTACTAATATGCATCCCACCCTCGGTCCTTGATGTAAATTGTTTTGCTGCGATATCATCATGTTCCAGGTGCAAATAAACAACATTGCGATTTTCACCTGGGATCGAGGCTGTATGTCTAAGTGAAACAGAAAAAATTCCAATCTTTGTATTTATGTATCGTATGTCCATAGAATCACTAAGCACACATGGCTTAAACCAATACTGATATAAGTGTGGTCCCATAATTAGTCATATTACCTTTGTTTTTCTTTTTAGCAACATCCTCGGAAACTGCGATATTGGCTTTCACAAAGAACGATGTGAGTGATGTGAAACTCTACATTAATATTGTAAACCCATCCAATACGGGAATACACGTGAACGTTTCTGCTCCCGGCATTGCTTCATTCCAGACTAGGAGAAAATATGTTGGTCCGAAAGAAGCCCTTGTTGAAGAATTGTATACAGCAGGCACAGAAATAATAGAGTCGGGGATAACAAGCAAAGGCATTCTTATCCATTCAAACAATACAGAGTTTAGCGTAACGGGGTTATCTTTTCGTGAGAACAGCGCTGCTGCGTACCTTGCTAGAACAATAGAGCAACTCGATACAAATTATATCGCCATGACACATTGTGATCCAACATATACTTGCCAGATCACAGTTATTTCCAGCATGGATAACGCGACTATTGATATCGAGCTCCCTGAACTTTTTACATCTGAAATTGCCTTTGATAGAAATGTTTACGGACCTGGTGACATCCTGGAAATAACTTTACAGGAAGCACAGACCTTTAAAATCAATTCAATGTCAGACATGAGTGGAGCGAAGATTTACTCGACAAATGGAAAACGATTTTCTGTGTTAGCGGGAAGTTCGCTGACATCAATAACTGAAGGTGGTGGCCGCGACCACATCGCAGATATGGTTCCTCCGACATCGACATGGGGAAAAGATTACGTAATTGTTTGGCATGCCACACGTCTAGATAGCGCTCACGTGAAAGTTCTTGCTGCGTCAGGTGGTGCTAATATATCAATGATAGGATGTGAACGTGTTGAGGAACATCGCTTGCTTGAACTTAAAAGTTATTTCTATGTCATAGATTGCGAACGGGTTATAATTGTATCTGACGTACCTGTTCTCGTTACCCAGTTTCTAGTGAACTATTCACATAAAGATCCAGCAATGTTCTTTCCTATACCTCCCCAACATTTTGTCAATAAATACAATGTTTTCATTCCTCCTGGATTTGATTACTGTGCCATGAACCTTATCACTGAGACTACGTATACTACCACATTTACTTTATCTGCATTTACCAGCTCGTTTTCTGAATGGACAGAAATAGTGCAGACTGCATATTCGACTGCATGGCTGATGAATCTTGATTCCAGTGTAATGGAAATAATGAATACGTCACCATTTGGTGGTCACGTGATGTGCAAAACGTCCACTGCCATCATAGCTTTTCCCATCGGGCTTGGCATTGCACCTGCAAATGAATTACAGGTATGTAAACAAGAAAATGACATCAGTAGAGTAAGAATTTTACATTTTGATGCTACAGGTATTGTCGACGTAATGAACGTAACCACAATCTAATCCCTATTCAATCGATCCAATATGGACAAAATATTTTCTTCGAAAACGTTCATCATGTTTTTTTTTCAAAACCATAGAATGCCATGCCATTCTCTAAAATAAGAATGCATTGGTAATTTGATTAATTTATAACGTTAAAAAAATGTACCGTATTTTTCATACTCACGAATGAAGAACTTTTAATATATTATTCACCACCAAATGGTACCAACATTTGGACAACTACAATAATTATAGCGCATGTTTTTATTTTACAAGCTGAAAATGATCTTGGCAGTACTGCCAAAAAGCATTGTAATTACATCTACAGTGCAATGAAAATACTCAATAATTATATACAGTCAGACCATTAAGCCAAGTTGTAATCTACAATTTCATTTCACATGCTTACAGTTTTATCAGTAGTTGTAAAGTGATTTCGGGAGGTATGTTTCCATCTACACCTACATAAGGAATAAAAACAAGAAATTTACAGTGCACAAATTATGAGTTGTAATTAATGTTTAAGGCATCATACATGTTTCCCTGTCAATTTGAATGATTTTCACAGTTTGATATATATGAAACCTTATCGTTTTGAATAGATTACCGAAGAAAAACTAACAGGTCAAAATTTTCGTCCAATTATAGAACATATAACTTAAAAACAATGACTATTTTTTTTTATATTTTTGAACTAGCATTCACATTATTATAATACCATTCATATATATTTTCAGGGGTCCAGTTCGACCAGTTATGCAACTCAAACAGCTGGTACGAATCACGCTTCTTTACCGTCCAGTACTGATCATAGCACCACTCAAACATACCCAAACAGTTGGTCAACAACTGAAGAAACCACGAGTGGTGTGTCATCAACTACAGCTACTGCTGATAACGCCATAGACATTCAAACGTATCCAACTACTCGGTCAACAATTGAACCAAATGAGGTTGCAGTATCATCAAGCACTGCACCTAACGTCATAGATAATCAAACATGCTTTTGTTGTAAATCGAGGCCAATTGCAAATCTTTCGTCGCCTGAAAGTTTAAAGGAAATTATAGAAAACCTGAAGAAATCACTTTCAGTTTCGAAGAAGAAGACTTCAAAATACGTCCGTGCGTTGACCAGTGCCTGGGATGAGAGACCATCCTCCACCAGAATAGGGGTCGTCGGGATTATTGTTCTCTGTGTCGTGTTTGGGAGTGTCATGATCATGGACGTCCAAAAGCTTTTATCAAAAATGGTGTAACCGTTTATTACAAACATTTTAATTCCTGCTCAATGTTAAGAAAACCGAAGATTGTTCTATTTGAAAATTTGATAAGAATAGGTTGATACAGTTAATCAAAAATCATTTAAAAGTTCCTTTTGGCTTGGTAGACTAGAAATGCATACATAATTATAAGAATCTAAAACACATAACGGAGAATGAACTCATATAGAATAGACAGGGGATTGTAACTTTGGAATGATTTTTAGTCCCCTGTCAGTGAAACCGGAGGTGACTACATTGTTTGTTCCTGTCTGGCTGTTCATCCGTCCGTCGTTCTGTCTGTATATCTGTCTGTCCGGATTTGGTTTCCAGATGATAACTTAATTAAGAACGAATTGATATATTTTAATCAAACTTCACAAATTGGTAGCATACGGAAAAAATACAGCTTGGGATTGAATTTGGGGTCAAAAGGTCAATTACAAAGGTAACTATCATTAAAAATATAATGTTTAAAATCAATTGGTTTCCGGACAATAACATGAGAACAAATCATCACAATTTGTTAAAACTTCCCACAATGATAGCATAGAAGGTGGCACAGCTTGTATTGAATTTCGGGTCAAAAGGTCAACTACAAAAGTTAATAATTCAATGTTGCTTGTTACGAGCATTTCCATTGGCTTAAAAATTTACTTTATCAACCCATAAAGGAAAAAATGGCGTCGCCGTTTGTAACGTCGCTTCTGATTGGCTGAGATGACGGCGTAATGATTTCATAAACAAAAGAGTCCCAAAATGAATTTTGAATATTGAAGAGATTATCTTTTGTAAATTGAATTATAAGGATTAATTTGAATATATTTTTTATGTTATGGAGATATAACACAAAAATCTGAGTGTACTCTCATCATAAACCGCTTCGCGGTTTATTTAGAGTACACTCAGATTTTTGTGTTATATCTCCATAACATAAAAAATATATTCAAGTTAATCCTTATATAACACAAAAATCTGAGTGTACTCTCATCATAAACCGCTTCGCGGTTTATTTAGAGTACACTCAGATTTTTGTGTTATATCTCCATAACATAAAAAATCTATTCAAGTTAATCCTTAAATACTACTAAAAATATTTTGTTTCACAAAATATTGTTTCCGGACGTTAACACAATGGAGTTTGTTCAAATTTCTTTCAATGATAGCATAACTAAGCAATAACAATAACTTGCCGTGGATAAAAAAAATGTGATTGACGGTAGGGGAAGTGTGTTGCTTACCATTTTAATAAGTTTGTATTGTGCTGTTTTCATTGAACGGGTTATAAAATGTTTGTAATGAACAGGACAGTCTTATATGATGTAGACTCTTGGAACAATGTAGATCTTTGGATTGGAATGGACTCGTAAACTTTTGAAATAAATTACACGATGGAGTACTAGAATTGACTGAAGACTGTAAAGATAGACTTGCGGACATTGACTAGACTCCTGGAGATGTCTGGATTTGAAACATCTGCTGTTTATTTCCGGAGAAACTTCATTTTCTATCCGACACCTATGTTTTACCATCTTTAAGTGTCCACTTATTAGGTACGTCATAGTGTATACATTCTACATCTTTGAGAAACACGGAGTAAAACATACATACTGCTTTCAGTGTGATAGTTTGATCATCATTGATGATTTCATATTGATCCGGAAGGTCTTTTATCAGGGTTCTTCCGGAAGGGTCGAGAAGGACACCAGTGTGTGTACGGGAAGATAAAAGAAGATTTTACACCTTTTAGGCTGAGTTATTATTGACACTTTTAAAACATATGAATTGTGCAACAAACACAGAAAGACTATAATAGTCACAAAAATAGTATTGATAGAATTATCGCAGTGTTGCATTGGCACTGTGTTGGTGATAATGAAACACGTCTTCGTTACCAGAATTTGTGAGCGTATAATTCAATGTTGGAGTACAACAAGGTAGTCTTCATTGAAACGCTGAACACATATGACAAAATGTTTCATCTGTAAGCAAGGTAAACGTACTACATGTAAACAGATTTTTTCATTACCGTAGACTCATCTTATTACAAAAAATGGTGACAGCGGTTGGATGGTGGAATTGTTAGTAAAATTGGTGTTGGAATGCATACATTAATTTGTTTACGTTGTTGTTTACTTTGCGAACTGTTTATTGATAAATATAATGGTATGAAGTATATATTTGATCAGGATGTGAAGTACTTCAGAAATTTTTCCATTCCCCACAATGAAATGGGGTATGATATAGAAATAGTGGAAACGAAGTCCGTCCCGTCCTATACCGCTTTGACATGGATAGACCAAACATGTTAAAGGGACAATTCAGTTTAAGAGTACATTAAAATTTGCACATAAATCGGAAACAAACCAGTTCCAATAGAAATTAGATTAGTTGATATGCCAGAAAAGCCAACTGTAATGAAATGAATGGGAAATGTTCAAACTCGCTTTCTGTCCGACATTACACATAGTGGTCGGATGTCTTGTGTGCTGAACCCTGGTCAGTGCCATTGTATTAAAGTTTTTTGTCTATAACTACTGAAATCGCTCTTGCAGTAGTGTGCTTACTTTATTAGATTCATGTTCTTATCTAAAATTAATTTTATCAAGTCCTCAGTGGTTATGTATTGCATTTGTTTAACGTGCGTGGCTTTGGCACGGGTATGGGCACAGCGTGCATGTTGTACCTGCTTAATCGTATTGATCAACGATTTGGAATTTCAACGGTATCAATCAAAATACTTAACAATGTCGTGAAATTTATCAATATTTTTTGTTATATGTTTCATAGGATATGTAGAACAATACCTTTTACACATATATTGCTTCGTGGTTATGTAACAGAATTAGTCTCACTGATTGTCCCTTTAAAGAGTTGGGTGCCGTTTTTTCCACAAACTATCTTAAAATAAATATCCGTTGTCATAGTATTTTCCTATTTAGATCATTGATTAGGCTTTACTGTATTTTCTCAAGATTTTTTTTTTGGCAATTTAAAAATTACAGTTACATATTTCCTAATTTGACATGTGCAGCGACAGTGGACCCAACATTGATGGCATAAAACAATGTATGGTCAGAAACATAAATGAATATATGTATGTTTCTGGTATGGGCGAGTGGTCTCCGATACAGAGGGCTATGTATGACAACATCAATTTAAATTGAATTAACCCTCGTGTTTCAGGCCGGTTTGTTGTAAAAGTTATTGATTTTTATGACATTATACCAAACTCGATCAATAAGATTCACATTACAAGCCTCTTTGTTAAAAAGTCATTTGAACTGAGGAAAGCTGGCTTGATAAATGATTAAGTTGTTGTTTTAATCTACTGTGTGTTATGTACATGTATGTTTTGCAATAAATTCCTTTTGTATGGATGTAAGGAAGCAATAAAGTTGAATTAAAATTACAAAGTTATGAGTATGATTTGGAGGAATCGAAAATGTAAATTTTCACGATATATTTTGAGAAGGTCACTTGGGACTTGGTCTTGGGTGACCGAATACATTAGATTAGGAATAATATTCCCAGCAAAGCTATGAAGTTATCACACTGTGTGATCTCGAATTAATTGTAAACAATAACATTCTCCCGAGATCTCAGTTAGACACGACACATGACTAGTTGTATGTGCGGTAATAAATAAATAAAATGACATCGACAGGGCTGATCGAGTTGTTGCTTATTGAGTTGTTTTTCAACCCGTACTTCTACCCTCTTGGGTATGTGCTATACTGCTGAATTCATGCAGCAACCGAACAAGACTAAGAGTGCGATATAGAATTGTCACTCCAGCTTTACTAGCAACTATTTTATCAATTTTTTCAATAAAAAACGTTAGATTTAATTTATTTAAATATACAAATGTAATAATTTCACCTTAATTTCAATATAAATCTTCTTCTCAAAATACATTAATATGCATGCTAACTTCTATACATATGGGTCCAAATTTTTTTTTAAAGATTATATCAATAAAAATGAATTTATCAAAATTACGGCATCTTGTTACAGTTTTTGTTTTTTTATATGTAATTTTGAAGACTCCTGTGCATGGTATATTTATAACGACATCTACCGATGAAAACATTTTATGAACAGCCACCCAGGTACGTCGCTATAGGTAATAAGATAAACTAGAGAAAGCTGGGAGTAACACTAAACAAGCAATATTAACATCAATCTTCTCTTTCCTTTATTTCATCAAAATATAATAGAAACGTAAACAAGATAAAAAAGAATAAAGAAAGAGCATCAGTTTCATTGTACATGTTGAAAAATCAGCATTTGAAATTAGTAAAACCTGAAAGTTTCATGTTTCATTTACTTGTTGAAGTTGATATTAAACCAAATAATAAAGGCAGTTGATTTCATGATTACAGGACATAAATAATTCCTTTGCTTTTCTTGTAGTCCTCTTTACGGTCATACTTATTTAAGAATATGCCATGTTCAGGAGGTTGGAGAAAGCCAGATTAACCAGAAAAGCCGCCAACTCACAATCAGTAGCTGGCAATTGTTACCCTTCGTAGGTTTGAAGCATGCTACCCAGAGGTGAGGGCTAGCGGCAATGTAACAAGAACCCCAACTAATCACTCACCATAGAATACCCTTCGTAGGTTTGAAGCATGCTACCCAGAGGTGAGGGCTAGCAGTAATGTAACAAGAACCCCAACCAATCAATCTCGATAGGTTACTCTTCGTAGGTTTGAAGCATGCTACCCAGAAATGAGGGCTAGCGATAATGTAACAGGAACCCCAACCAATCAATCACCATAGGTTACCCTTCGTAGGTTTGAAGCATGCTACCCAGAGGTGAGGGCTAGCAGTAATGTAACAAGAACCCCAACCAATCAATCTCGATAGGTTACTCTTCGTAGGTTTGAAGCATGCTACCCAGAAATGAGGGCTAGCGATAATGTAACAGGAACCCCAACCAATCAATCACCATAGGTTACCCTTCGTAGGTTTGAAGCATGCTACCCAGAGGTGAGGGCTAGCGGTAATGTAACAGGAACCCCAACCAATCAATCACCATACGTTACCCTTCGTAAGTTTGAAGCATGCTACCCAGAAATGAGGGCTAGCGGTAATGTAACAGGAACCCCAACCAATCAATCACCATAGGTTACCCTTCGTAGGTTTGAAGCATGCTACCCAGAAATGAGGGCTAGCGGTAATGTAACAAGAACCCCAACCAATCAATCTCGATAGGTTACTCTTCGTAGGTTTGAAGCATGCTACCCAGAAATGAGGGCTAGCGATAATGTAACAGGAACCCCAACCAATCAATCACCATAGGTTACCCTTCGTAGGTTTGAAGCATGCTACCCAGAGGTGAGGGCTAGCGGTAATGTAACAGGAACCCCAACCAATCAATCACCATACGTTACCCTTCGTAAGTTTGAAGCATGCTACCCAGAAATGAGGGCTAGCGGTAATGTAACAGGAACCCCAACCAATCAATCACCATAGGTTACCCTTCGTAGGTTTGAAGCATGCAACCCAGAAATGAGGGCTAGCGGTAATGTAACAAGAACCCCAACCAATCAATCACCATAGGTTACCCTTCGTAGGTTTGAAGCACGCTACCCAGTTGAAGCACGCTACCCAGAGGTGAGGGCTAGCGGTAATGTAACAGGAACCCCAACCAATCAATCACCATAGGTTACCCTTCGTAGGTTTGAAGCATGCTACTCAGTTGAAGCATGCTACCCAGAGGTGAGGGCTAGCGGTAATGTAACAGGAACCCCAACCAATCAATCACCATAGGTTATCCTTCGTAGGTTTGAAGCATGCTACCCAGAGGTGAGGGCTAGCGGTAATGTAAAAGGAACCCCAACCAATCAATGACCATAGGTTACCCTTCGTAGGTTTGAAGCATGCTACCCAGAGGTGAGGGCTAGCGGTAATGTAACAAGAACCCCAACCAATCAATCACCATAGGTTACCCTTCGTAGGTTTGAAGCACGCTACCCAGTTGAAGCATGCTACCCAGAGGTGAGGGCTAGCGGTAATGTAACAGGAACCCCAACCAATCAATCACCATAGGTTACCCTTCGTAGGTTTGAAGCATGCTACCCAGTTGAAGCATGCTACCCAGAGGTAAGGGCTAGCGGTAATGTAACAGGAACCCCAACCAATCAATCACCATAGGTTACCCTTCGTAGGTTTGAAGCATGCTACCCAGAGGTGAGGGCTAGCGGTAATGTAACAAGAACCCCAACCAATCAATCACCATAGGTTACCCTTCGTAGGTTTGAAGCATGCTACCCAGAAATGAGGGCTAGCGGTAATGTAACAAGAACCCCAACCAATCAATCACCATAGGTTACCCTTCGTAGGTTTGAAGCATGCTACCCAGAAATGAGGGCTAGCGGTAATGTAACAGGAACCCCAACCAATCAATCACCATAGGTTACCCTTCGTAGGTTTGAAGCATGCTACCCAGTTGAAGCATGCTACCCAGAGGTGAGGGCTAGCGGTAATGTAACAAGAACCCCAACCAATCAATCACCATAGGTTACCCTTCGTAGGTTTGAAGCACGCTACCCAGTTGAAGCACGCTACCCAGAGGTGAGGGCTAGCGGTAATGTAACAAGAACCCCAACCAATCAATCACCATAGGTTACCCTTCGTAGGTTTGAAGCACGCTACCCAGTTGAAGCAAGCTACCCAGAGGTGAGGGCTAGCGGTAATGTAACAGGAACCCCAACCAATCAATCACCATAGGTTACCCTTCGTAGGTTTGAAGCATGCTACCCAGTTGAAGCATGCTACCCAGAGGTGAGGGCTAGCGGTAATGTAACAGGAACCCCAACCAATCAATCACCATAGGTTATCCTTCGTAGGTTTGAAGCATGCTACCCAGAGGTGAGGGCTAGCGGTAATGTAAAAGGAACCCCAACCAATCAATGACCATAGGTTACCCTTCGTAGGTTTGAAGCACGCTACCCAGTTGAAGCATGCTACCCAGAGGTGAGGGCTAGCGGTAATGTAACAGGAACCCCAACCAATCAATCACCATAGGTTACCCTTTGTTGGTTTGAAGCATGCTACCTAGAGGTGAGGGCTAGCGGTAATGTAACAGGAACCCCAACCAATCAATCACCATAGGTTACCCTTCGTAGGTTTGAAGCATGCTACCCAGTTGAAGCATGCTACCCAGAGGTGAAGGCTAGCGGTAATGTAACAAGAACCTCAACCAATCAATCACCATAGGTTACCCTTCGTAGGTTTGAAGCATGCTACCCAGTTGAAGCATGCTACCCAGAGGTGAGGGCTAGCGGTAATGTAACAAGAACCTCAACCAATCAATCACCATAGGTTACCCTTCGTAGGTTTGAAGCATGCTACCCAGTTGAAGCATGCTACCCAGAGGTGAGGGCTAGCGGTAATGTAACAGGAACCCCAACCAATCAATCACCATAGGTTACCCTTTGTTGGTTTGAAGCATGCTACCTAGAGGTGAGGGCTAGCGGTAATGTAACAAGAACCCCAACCAATCAATCACCATAGGTTACCCTTCGTAGGTTTGAAGCATGCTACCCAGAGGTGAGGGCTAGCGGTAATGTAACAGGAACCCCAACCAATCAATCACCATAGGTTACCCTTCGTAGGTTTGAAGCATGCTACCCAGAAATGAGGGCTAGCGGTAATGTAACAGGAACCCCAACCAATCAATCACCATAGGTTACCTTCGTAGGTTTGAAGCATGCTACCCAGAGGTGAGGGCTAGCGGTAATGTAACAAGAACCCCAACCAATCAATCACCATAGGTTACCCTTCGTAGGTTTGAAGTACGCTACCCAGTTGAAGCACGCTACCCAGAGGTGAGGGCTAGCGGTAATGTAACAAGAACCCCAACCCATCAATCACCATAGGTTACCCTTCGTAGGTTTGAAGCACGCTACCCAGTTGAAGCACGCTACCCAGAGGTGAGGGCTAGCGGTAATGTAACAGGAACCCCAACCAATCAATCACCATAGGTTACCCTTCGTAGGTTTGAAGCATGCTACCCAGTTGAAGCATGCTACCCAGAGGTGAGGGCTAGCGGTAATGTAAACAGGAACCCCAACCAATCAAAAACACTTCATAGGTTACCCTTCGTAGGTTTGAAGCACGCTACCCAGTTGAAGCATGCTACCCAGAGGTGAGGGCTAGCGGTAATGTAACAGGAACCCCAACCAATCAATCACCATAGGTTACCCTTTGTTGGTTTGAAGCATGCTACCTAGAGGTGAGGGCTAGCGGTAATGTAACAGGAACCCCAACCAATCAATCACCATAGGTTACCCTTCGTAGGTTTGAAGCATGCTACCCAGTTGAAGCATGCTACCCAGAGGTGAGGGCTAGCGGTAATGTAACAAGAACCTCAACCAATCAATCACCATAGGTTACCCTTCGTAGGTTTGAAGCATGCTACCCAGTTGAAGCATGCTACCCAGAGGTGAGGGCTAGCGGTAATGTAACAGGAACCCCAACCAATCAATCACCATAGGTTACCCTTCGTAGGTTTGAAGCATGCTACCCAGTTGAAGCAGCTACCCAGAGGTGAGGGCTAGCGGTAATGTAACAGAACCCCAAAATCAATCACACCAAGGTTACCCTCGTAGGTTTGAAGCATGCTACCCAGAGGTGAGGGCTAGCGGTAATGTAACAAGAACCCCAACCAATCAATCACCATAGGTTACCCTTCGTAGGTTTGAAGCATGCTACCCAGAGGTGAGGGCTAGCGGTAATGTAACAGGAACCCCAACCAATCAATCACCATAGGTTACCCTTCGTAGGTTTGAAGCATGCTACCCAGAATGAGGGCTAGCGTAATGTAACAGGAACCCCAACCAATCAATCACCATAGGTTACCTTCGTAGGTTTGAAGCATGCTACCCAGAGGTGAGGGCTAGCGGTAATGTAACAAGAACCCCAACCAATCAATCACCATAGGTTACCCTTCGTAGGTTTGAAGCACGCTACCCAGTTGAAGCACGCTACCCAGAGGTGAGGGCTAGCGGTAATGTAACAGGAACCCCAACCAATCAATCACCATAGGTTCCCTTCGTAGGTTTGAAGCATCTACCAGAGGTGAGGGCTAGCGGTAATGTAAAAGAACCCAACCAATCAAACCATAGGTTACCCTTCGTAGGTTGAAGCAGTACCCAGTTGAAGCATGCTACCCAGAGTGAGGCTAGGGTAATGTAACAGGAACCCCAACAATCAATCACCATAGGTTACCTTCGTAGGTTGAAGCATGCTACCAGAGGTGAGGGCTAGCGGTAATGTAACAGGAACCCCAACCAATCAATCACCATAGGTTACCCTTCGTAGGTTTGAAGCATGCTACCCATTGAAGTGTACCCAGCTAGGTAGGGCTAGCGGTAATGTAACAGGAACCCCAACCAATCAATCACCATAGGTTACCCTTCGTAGGTTTGAAGCATGCTACCCAGAGGTGAGGGCTAGCGGTAATGTAACAGGAACCCAACCAATCAATCACCATAGTTACCCTTGTGGTTCACATGCTACCAGAGGTGAGGGCTAGCGGTAATGTAAGAACCCAACCAATCAATCACCATAGGTTACCCTTCGTAGGTTTGAAGCATGCTACCAGTTGAAGCATGCTACCCAGAGGTGAGGGCTAGCGGTAATGTAACAAGAACCTCAACCAATCAATCACCATAGGTTACTTTCGTAGGTTTGAAGCATGCTACCAGTTGAAGCATGCTACCCAGAGGTGAGGGCTAGCGGTAATGTAACAAGAACCTCAACCAATCAATCACCATAGGTTACCCTTCGTAGGTTTGAAGCATGCTACCCAGTTGAAGCATGCTACCCAGAGGTGAGGGCTAGCGGTAATGTAACAAGAACCTCAACCAATCAATCACCATAGGTTACCCTTCGTAGGTTTGAAGCATGCTACCCAGTTGAAGCACGCTACTCAGAGGTGAGGGCTAGCAGTAATGTAACAGGAACCCCAATCAATCAATCACCATAGGTTACCCTTCGTAGGTTTGAAGCACGCTACCCAGTTGAAGCATGCTACCCAGAGGTGAGGGCTAGCGGTAATGTAACAGGAACCCCAACCAATCAATCACTATAGTCTTACTTGTGATACATTTTACAAAATGACAAAATATTTGTTGACAATATATATGTCTTAGGCAAAACAAAAATAATAATATAGGCAGGTTTAACAGACTAGTACATTTTATTTAACAAAATTATAACATATATTTAATTGAAATATTAAAACCTGAAATACTAGCTAAATAATTCTGATGCAAGGTCTTTCTTCCATGGAAAACTTGTCTGTGTTCCAGGGGACTGAACACTGATGCTAGCAATCACGGTTGACCTCTTTATGACCTCTTCCAAGGTCAAAGAGGGCATGTTGGAAAGATAGTACGCTAAGGCTCCAACAAAAGCATCTCCCGCACCCTGTAAAAAACAGTCAAAAAATCATCTCCAGAAAAATTGCAGTACACACTTGCTAATCAAAGTTGGAAATAAAAGCAAGTAAATGTCATACCATTTAATAATATAATTTTGAAGGGAACAACAGCACTGGTATTTGTATGATAATGATGGTCATACAAATGTGATGAATTTTAACAGTGTAACCCAGACAGGTATCAAACCTGAATCTAAAGCCTGATGACTTCTTTACTTCCAGAATTGCCATGTACTTTAATATGTGAGATCAATATATATATTTACAGTTGTATCAACAGCAGTGACAGGTTTGGCTGGTACATGGCTTGGCGTTTGGTGTTCCTTAGAGGCGAATACTGATCCCATCTGTCCTAAAGTAAGAATGACCACTTCGCATCCTTTGTCCAGCAAAGCCAGACTGGCTTTACAGGCATCGTCTTTATTTTTCACAGGTAAACCAGTCAGTATCTCTGCCTGGGTTTAAAAACAGAATTCATTTATTACAATATCACCAATAAAATCAATATATTGTATCTATATATTGTATATGAATATATTTTTTCAGTGAGTGATATTTATCTATCATTTAGAGTACATTGCTGCCTCAAAGAATTATCAAGGGATGGAATAGTGCCTGGGCCAAAGTTTTTTTTTAAATCTATTTGAAAAAGAAAATGAATTTTTACAGAAACAAATATTATCATATGATTTCCAATGAATTTGTAAATATATAAAGTGTATATGTAATTTTAAAAGACAATAAAGTACTTCTGAGCATTGTGCTAAATATTTTGAATGTGCTAAATATTTCGATGGTATGTAAAAGTTGTGGAATTTGGTGGAACCGCACACATATTGAAAATATAAAACCCCACCAAATATAACTGCTATACAGTATAAATAACTATTTTCTGTTTTTGTTAAAACATGCCTGAGAGACCACCGCTGTATCAGGATCTCATGCTTAATAAGTAAGACCACTTTTTATGGTTCCAAATGGACAGTGAAACTTAATCTGTGTATAAAGATAATTTGGTCACATAATGGTACATTCTACTCCAGCTTTTCATACCCAGTACACCCAAGGAAAAATAGTGTTCAGTGTAAACTACCAGTAAAAAGATACATTACTGTGAATATAACAAACTCCTCCTCACCTCTGTTTCATTGGCACAGAATATATCACATTCAGTAAAGAACTCCGATGACAAGCCAGACTGTGCCGGCGCTGGATTAAATATACTCCTAACTGAAATGTAGACAATGTAATAAATATACTCCTCACTGTAATGTAGATAAAGTAATAAATATACTCCTCACTGTAATGTATACAATGTAATAAATATACTCCTCACTGTAATGTATACAATGTAATAAATATACTCCTCACTGTAATGTATACAATGTAATAAATATACTCCTCACTGTAATGTAGATAAAGTAATAAATATACTCCTCACTGTAATGTAGATAAAGTAATAAATATACTCCTCACTGTAATGTAGATAAAGCTCTGTAGATAAAGTAATAAATATACTCCTCACTGTAATGTAGATAAAGTAATAAATATACTTCTCACTGTAATGTAGACAATGTAATAAATATACTCCTCACTGTAATGTAGACAATGTAATAAATATACTCCTCACTGTAATGTAGATAAAGTAATAAATATACTCCTCACTGTAATGTAGATAAAGTAATAAATATACTCCTCACTGTAATGTAGACAATGTAATAAATATACTCCTCACTGTAATGTAGCCAATGTAATAAAATATACTCCTCACTGTAATGTAGCCAATGTAATAAAATATATACTCCTCACTGTAATGTATACAATGTAATAAATAATATACTCCTCACTGTAATGTATACAATATGTAATAAATATACTCCTCACTGTAATGTATACAATGTAATAAATATACTCCTCACTGTAATGTAGACAATGTAATAAATATACTCCTCACTGTAATGTAGATAAAGTAATAAATATACTCCTCACTGTAATGTAGACAATGTAATAAATATACTCCTCACTGTAATGTAGATAAAGTAATAAATATACTCCTCACTGTAATGTAGACAATGTAATAAATATACTCCTCACTGTAATGTAGTCAATGTAATAAATATACTCCTCACTGTAATGTATACAATGTAATAAATATACTCCTCACTGTAATGTATACAATGTAATAAATATACTCCTCACTGTAATGTATACAATGTAATAAATATACTCCTCACTGTAATGTATACAATGTAATAAATATAATCCTCACTGTAATGTAGACAATGTAATAAATATACTTCTCACTGTAATGTAGATAAAGTAATAAATATAATCCTCACTGTAATGTAGACAATGTAATAAATATACTCCTCACTGTAATGTAGCCAATGTAATAAATATACTCCTCACTGTAATGTAGACAATGTAATAAATATACTCCTCACTGTAATGTAGACAATGTAATAAATATACTCCTCACTGTAATGTAGACAATGTAATAAATATACTCCTCACTGTAATGTAGATAAAGTAAAATAAATATACTCCTCACTGTAATGTAGACAATGTAATAAATATACTCCTCACTGTAATGTAGATAAAGCAATAAATATACTCCTCACTGTAATGTAGATAAAGTAATAAATATACTCCTCACTGTAATGTAGACAATGTAATAAAATATACTCCTCACTGTAATGTAGACAATGTAATAAATATACTCCTCACTGTAATGTAGATAAAGTAATAAATATACTCCTCACTGTAATGTAGATAAAGTAATAAATATACTCCTCACTGTAATGTAGACAATGTAATAAATATACTCCTCACTGTAATGTAGCCAATGTAATAAATATACTCCTCACTGTAATGTATACAATGTAATAAATATACTCCTCACTGTAATGTATACAATGTAATAAATATACTCCTCACTGTAATGTATGTAATAAATATACTCCTCAATGTAATGTTGACAATGTAACAAATATACTCCTCACTGAAATGTATACAATGTAATAAATATAATCCTCATTGTAATGTATACAATGTTATAAAAATACTCCTCACTGTAATAAAGATAAAGTAATAAATATACTCCTCACTGTAATGTAATGAATATACTCGTCACTGTAATGTATACAATGTAATAATAAATATACTTCTCACTGTAATGTAGATAAAGTAATAAATATACTTCTCACTGTAATGTAGCCAATGTAATTAATATACTCCTCACTGTTATGTAGACAATGTAATAAATATACTCCTCAATGTAATGTTGACAATGTAACAAATATACTCCTCACTGAAATGTATACAATGTAATAAATATACTCCTCACTGTAATGTATACAATATAATAAATATACTCATCACTGTAATGTATTCAATGTAATAAATATCCTTTTCACTTTAATTTAAAGAATGTTATACATATATTCCTCAATGTAATGTAGACAATGTAATACAAAGTAATAAATATACTCCTTGCTGTAACATACTTGCCAACCCTCCCTATTTTGGAGGGAGACTCCCGATTTGGAACCCCAAAAAAATCTAATTATGCCATCAGAAAAAACAGGTCCAAATATGCAAAAATCAACCTTCAATTTCTTTATGGGGGTTACTAAGTAGACTTTCTTGAAGTCAATAGTTTAAACACATGAAATTACCCCAATGGGAATTTCAAAAAGTTGGCAAGTATGCTGTAATGTAGACAATGTAATAAATTAATATACTCCTTACTGTGATGTTGGCAATGTAAATAATCAATGGAATTAGGCTTTCTGTGATGTTATTTATTCTAGGGGTCTGTTTGTACAATGTATCTGCAAACAAACATGTTAAATCTTTTAATTAATATTTCAGATATGAATATTTATGAACCTGCAAATCATGATGTAAGACCTTAAAATTTTAATCAAAACTTAATCATTACGAACTCATTCCTTCATCGTATCAAAAACATTCAACTATGATAAAACTGGTCAAACTTCGGCTTTAAGTAGGGGAGATAACCTGTATTGTAATTAGGCTCAGGAATTATGCTGTAGACACTAAATACATATACAATAGATATATTCACTATTTTATTTTGCAACAACTTTATTTCATCAATCACTGATATTTCATTTTAAATACATACCTTTGTGTCTCTTTGCTAACTTCAAGGCAGCAAGTGTAGATTTTGGAGATATTTCTAACTGGCATATAATGATTTTACTTTCTTTTACAATAGCTTCTGCAGCAGCAACATCATCCTCTGATAGTAACAGGTTAGCACCAGCCACAATGACAATGGAATTTTGTCCTTCAAAGACAATAAATTTGTACAAAATATCAAAATCACATGTAATCTTAAAGCTTTATACAGCATGATAATCGAAACAATTCAAAATAGCCATCCATCGACAGTAAGTACAACAATTTATAGGACTCGCCTAGATGAGCCCTGAACTCATGATTTCTGTAACTATATTTTTTTCATTGTAAGGTACTGGATATGTAAACAAGAGGCCCATGGGCCTTGACGGTCATCTGACTGATGGTACAAAACAGTCACAGTATAAAGTAGCAGTCAACAATTAGTATAAGAAATACAAGGAACACCTTAGTTTAATATGGAAGTTTCTGAATTAGGTAAAGGTCATTTGTTGAACAAACTTGATAGCCCTTCATCCTAGTATGCTGTAGGCCAAATATCAAGTCTCTAGAAAACTTAGTTATTCACAAGATGTTGTTTAAAGATTTTAGCTTATTTGACTCCTGAGAAGTTGATTGGATCTGACCAGACTCGTTTATATCAAATATGATTGTCCTTTGCCAATGATGTGTCACACCAAATATGGATGAAATCAACTCAAGGGTTAAGGAGAAGGATTTAAAAACTAAAATTAAGAAATTTTCTCCTTTTGGGGTCCCATCCCTCAGCTCCTAGGAGTCAGAGCAGGCTCATTTATTTACAAAAATTACCTTTCCCAATGATGTTTCACACCAAATTTGGATGTAAACCATTCAAGGATGAAGAAGGAGTAGGATTTTAAATATAAATTTAAGAAAATTTCCCCTTTTGGGGCCCTGCCCCTCTGCCCCTAGGGGTCGAAGCAGGCTCATTTATATAAAATATGATTGCCCTTTCCCGAAAATGTTTCAAACCAAAATTTGGTTGCCATCCATGAAAGGATGAAGGAGGAGTAGGATTTTAAAGCAAAAATTAAGAAAATTTCTCCTTTTTGGGCCCAACCCCTCAGCCCTTAGCGGATGGAATTTATTCATTTATAAAAAATATAATTGTCCTTCCCTAATGATATTTCATACCAAATATGAATGTAATCCATTCAAAGGTAAAGGAGGATTAGGCTTTTGTATAAATAGTTTTACGCACGATGCACAGCGCATGGTGCACAATGACGGACAAAACACAATGACAATAGGTCATCCTGACCTTCGGTCAGATGACCTAAAAACCAGATGGCTGTCCACATTTGCTGATATCAAATGAAATGATGCTAAGGCAAAATGAGGGATATCATTAAAATCCTTTTAAATTATGTTCCCTTGCAAGTTACTAACAAGTGATTCATGTACTGGTATATTAAGTACCTTGTTCATTTACACATATAGGTGCGACACCAGTGCCTGCTTCAGAGGTAACTTCAACATGGTCTGCAAAACAAAATTAATATTTGGCAAATAAAATTATAAATTGAAAACAAAACTAGTGTAGAAATGGAATTTCTTCCCATGAAACATTATCTTAACTCAGGTATAAATATCACTAGTTGAACAAGAGGCCCAAGAGCCTGTATCACTCACCTAGTTGTTTTTAGTAATTATAACAAAGACCCCACCCCTCAGGCCACGGAAGGTCAGCCCCATCATTTGTACATCTTTGAATCCTCCCAATCTTATAAGAATGCTACCACTGCATTATGAGTGCTATCCCATGCTTAGTTTCAGAGGAGAAGTTGTCGATAACGGAAATAGTCAAATTGACCCCTTTTGACCCCACCCCTCTGGCCCCCGGGGGGCAGCCCCATCATTTGTACAATTTTGAATCCCCACCCTATAAGGATGCTACCATTGCGTTATTAGTGCTATCGTATGCTTAGTTAACGGAAATAGTCAAATTGACCCCTTTTGACCCCGCCCCTCAGGCCCTGGGAGTCGATCAGCCCCACCATTTGTACAATTTTCAGTAAGTACCCCATAAGGATGCTACCAGTCAAATTTTGTTAAATTCCGACCAGCAGGTTATGGAGAAGAAGTCAATTGTTGACGGATGGATGATGGACGCCATGATATGGCAGAAGCTCACCTTGATCCTTGGTGAGCTAATAATGTGCTCTTTTACTTTGATCAGTAAATGCAACAATTCTAGTCTTTAGCCAAGATCCATAATAAACTGAATTAATTAATTAATTAAATGAAAAAGTTTGGAGAATTGAAAAAAATATACATTCAAACTTTCTCCAGTTTTTCACAAAGTCTGATAAAGATGAGTGATTTATCTGTAATGCAGTTAACAGACCCAGGCTTTGAAATTTTAAAACTGTTTTACATATGGGTGATCTTACCAATCATAACTTGGTTATCTTTAAAATTCTGAATGTAATCTTTTCCAAAGGTGTCATCACCAAGCTGAAATAAATTGTAACTAAAAACATTTTACGAAAATATAAATATAACCTTGATTTTTTTTCATAATTTCTCCATCGGCATCATAAATTATGATTTAAAAAGTTTGTCAATAGGATTATCAACTTCATGCAGTTATAATTTCCAGTTATCATTTTTACAGTAATGGCTATTTAGTGACATGTTAGGTTTTGAAAGTTTAAAAAAGCTGGAGTACTAAGAGAAAATCCTTCAGCATGTGGTAAGTACCTATGGGTAAGAACTAAAGACTTGCAAGGGAAAGTGCCCTGACATATTTCTAGTTCAAAACCTATATGGGTCAGTTACCAGGTACTGACCATTGATTTTTGGTTTGTCTCTGAGTACTCTAGATTTGTATGTGTGACACCTTAACCACTACAGATAATACATACCGTATCGCCAGTGTAGTTTATTAGTTATTTATGCAGAGAATAAAGGTATTTTTGTATTTTTGCAGGACATTACTATTGTAACAAAACTTTGTTCCATAAAATATTAATAAATGGATTAAATACATATGCCCTTAGTGCCAAATTGTTGTAGCTCTAACAAGCAAACATTCAAAAAAATGTAGGGACCATTCCATAAGCCGCGTACATACATATGTATATATTCATTCTACCCTGCTCAGTGACAATATTCACCAGCAATGTGCATACCTTTGCTACCATTGCCGTTTTTGCACCCAATCTTGCAGCAACAACACATTGGTTAGCTCCCTTTCCACCAAATCCTATAGTAAATTTAGATCCATGTAAAGTCTCTCCTGGCTTTGGTAATCTTGGCACATAGCTTAAGGAAGGAAGATAACACACTGGTCATGATATATCAATTTAAACTGTATTATACATTTAGAAAAATCCATATTTGACATCAATATTATTTACATGAATATATTTGTCAGGCATCAATAAAATCATGAAATATAGTCTACATATAGGTTTAGACATTCTGACTGGTTTATATTTATTATTATCATGTTATTTACATACATGTCAACCTACACTTGTACATATATCTTTGCATGTGTTTATATGAATTAAAACAATATATATAATAAATCAAAGCCGGATATTAACTAAACAATAACCTGACGAGATCGGTCATGCAACTTCCTATGACTGTCACATCCATATTTCTACAGACACAGTTAAAATATTCAAGTTGTCAACAAGAAAATTGAAACAAGGGCGTTCCTGATCTGAGTTTACTTTCGGAGTATTCGAGACTTATACATCCATTGTTAATTAAAAACAAGAGAGGTATCGAAGGGAATTAATATCTGTGTCATAGTCAAGCATGAGTAATGGTTTGCTTACAAACATTTAGGTGAATGTAAGAACGTTGACGCGAGCAAGTCAGCGTGCATGATGTGTGATGAAGAAAGAAACGAATAGGCATGCAAAAATTAACACTTTCAGATGGATCTGAAGACAGATTCTCTCCTGTAAAGGCTAAAGGTATTTTATGACTGCTTAGTACAATAAAAACAGAACTCGCGATCACACAAGGTAAGTTAATTTATTTATGTAAATTACATGTTTCAGGCTCTCCAGGTTCTATCCATAAATTTGCAAACTTCACGGGGAGCCACAGAAAAGTGAAAGACACGGCGGCCGACCTTCATAATCTGTGTCAGAAGTGGAGGAAGCTGAACAATGAGGGGGCAACTGTTATCAACGAGGTTGCAAACGCCAAGCTACAAGCAATGTCAGTGAATATTCTTGTGCGAGTATTCCAATATCAAGAGAGTCGACTGGTCAGCCGTTTTTAGCTCACCTGGCCCGAAGGGCCGGTGAGCTTATGTCATGGCGCGGCGTCCGTCGTCCGTCCGTCCGTCGTCCGTCTGTCCGTCAACATTTCCTTTAAATCGCTACTAGTCATAGAGTTCTGCATGGATTTTAACCAAATTTGGCCAGAAACATCCTTGGGGGGAGGGGAACAGAACTTGTATAACTTTTTGCTCTGACCCCCCCCCCCCCCCCGGGGACAGGAGGGGCGGGGCCCAATAGGGGAAATTGAGGTAAATCCTATAAATCGCTACTTGTCCTAGAGTTCTGCATGGATTGAAACCAAATTTGGCCAGAAACATCCTTGGGGAAAGGGGAATAAAAATTGTATAAATTTTGGCTCTGACCCCCCGGGGACAGGAGGGGCGGAGCCCAATACGGGAAATTGAGGTAAATCCTATAAATCGCTACTTGTCCTAGTGTTCTGCATGGATTGTAACCAAATTTGGCCACAAACATCCTTGGGGGAAGGGGAACAGAACTTGTATAAATTTTGGCTCTGACCCCCCGGGGACAGGAGGGGCGGGGCCCAATAAGGGAAATTTAGGTAAATCCTATAAATCGCTACTTGTCCTAGAGTTCTGCATGGATTGTAACCAAATTTGGCCAGAAACATCCTTGGGGGAAGGGGATCAGAACTTGTATAAATTTTGGCTCTGACCCCCCGAGGACAGGAGGGGCGGGGCCCAATAGGGGAAATTAAGGTAAATCCTATAAATCGCTACTTGTCCTAGAGTTCTGCATGGATTGAAACCAAATTTGGCCAGAAACATCCTTGGGGGAACGGGAATAGAACTTGTATAAATTTTGGCTCGGACCCCCTGGGGGCAGGAGGGACGGGGCCCAATAGGGAAATTTAGGGAAATCCTATAAATCGCTACTAGTCTTAGAGTTCTGCTTGGATTTTAACCAAATTTGGCCCAGAAACATCCTTGGGGTTAACAGAATTCCTATAATTTTTGGCTCTGACCCCCTTGAGCAGAAAGAGTGGGGCCCAATAGGGGAATTAGAGGTAAATATTCAAATTCCTTCAGAAAAGAAACAATGAACCTTACTAGGCATTACAAACCAGGTGAGCGATACAGGCCCTCTGGGCCTCTTGTTTAGGTCATCTGACCCGAAGGGTCAGGATGACCTATTGTCATCATGCACCGTCCGTCGTCGTGCGCCGTGCGCCGTCAGCCGTGCGCCGTGCGTAAACTTTTCATTCAAACGACTTCTTCTCAATAACCGGAAGGCCCAGGGTACTCATATTTGGCCTGTAGGTTGCTGGGATGGAGGACTACCAAGTTTGTTCAAATGAATGACCTTGACCTTCATTCAAGGTCACAGGGGTCAAAAATGCTAAAATCTTTAAACAACTTCTTGTGAATAACTAAGAGGCCTAGAGACCTGATATTAGGCCTGTGGCATGCTGGGATGAAGGGCTACCAAGTTTGTTCAAATGAATGACCTTGATCTTCATTCAAGGTCACAGGGGTCAAATAGGCTAAAATCCTTTAAACAACTTCTTGTGAATAACTAAGAGGCCCAGGGTACTGATATTGGGCATGTAGCATGCTTGGATGAATGACCTTAACCTACATTCAAGGTCACAGGGGTCAAATAGGCTATAACCATTTAAACAACATCTTGTGAATAATGAAGAGGTTTAGAGACCTGATATTGGGCCTGTGGCATACTAGGATGAAGGGCTACCAAGTTTGTTTCAATGAATGACCTTGATCTTCATTCAAGGTCACGGGGGTCAAATAGGCTAAAATCCTTTAAACAACTTCTTGTGAATAATTAAGAGGCCCAGGGTACTGATATTGGGCATGTAGCATGCTTGGATGAAGGGCTACCAAGTTTGTTCAAATGAATGACCTTAACCTTCATTCAAGGTCACAGGGGTCAAATAGGCTATAACCATTTAAACAACATCTTGTGAATAATGAAGAGGTTTAGAGACCTGATATTGGGCCTGTGGCATGCTGGGATGAAGGGCTACCAAGTTTGTTTCAATGAATGACCTTGATCTTCATTCAAGGTCACGGGGGTCAAATAGGCTAAAATCTTTAAATGACTTCTTCTCAAGAACCAGAAGGCCCAGGGTACTGATATTGGGCATGTAGTATGCTGGGATGAAGGCCTACCAAGTTTGTTCAAATGAATGACCTTGATCTTCATTCAAGGTCACAGGGGTCAAATAGGCTAAAATCTTTAAATGACTTCTTCTCAAGAACTAAATGGCCCAGGATACTAATATTGGGCCTACTACAGCATGCTGGGATGAAGGGCTACCAAGTTTGTTCGAATGAAGGACCTTGACCTTCATATATGGTCACAGGGGTCAAATAGGCTAAAATCCTTTAAACAAGTTCTTGTGAATAACTAAGAGGCCTAGAGACCTGATATTGGGCCTTTGACATGCTTGGATGAAGGGCTATCAAATTTGTTCAAATGAATGGGCTTGATCTTCATTCAAGGTCATGGGGTCAAAAAGGCTAAGATCTTTAAACAACTTGTTTTCAAGATCTAGAAGGCACATGGTACTGATATTGGGCCTGTAGCATGCTGGGATGAAGGGCTACCAAGTTTGTTCAAATGAATGACCTTGACATTCATTCGAGGTCACGGTTTTTAAATCTTTAAATGACTTCTTCTCAAGAACTAGAAGGCAAACAGTACTGATATTGGGCATGTAACATGCTTGGATGAAGGGCTACCAAGTTTGTTCAAAGAATTACCTTGACCTTCAATCAAGGTCACAGAGGTCAAATAGGCTAAAATCTTTAAACGACTATGTTGTATTGTACTAATAGTCAGATGACCGTTAAGGCCCATGGGCCTCTTGTTTATCAGACGTTATTTTGCTAAATATTGGATTTTTAAATAGATAGTTTGTTAAAATATAATAATACAATACGTTTCAGGAAGAGACATGCATACATTTAATATTCCTTCACTAAAATCATACAAAGAATGTATTTTTTGTCACTTTTTTTGTAAAATATCGGCTGGTTTCTTGATTCAAGGGAGACCACTCTGTGTATATTTAGAGAAAAACATTGGGATTTTCCAAATGCTCCACCGCTGACAAATGGTATTTTATCACTATCAAAAACAGGAGCAGACGATTAAGTAATTTTCTTCATTAACAAAAGATACTTACTTTACATCATTTCCACCACTGAAAAGTTTGAGCTTCTAATTTTACTTAAAGTTAAAAATATGAAAATTAATTAATTGCATCCAGAAAAAATCCTTGGCACTATATCCTATATGGATTGAAGAACTGATTGTGCATGCACCAAAGGCAAAATAAATTATTTCATATGATCTTTTTGTGTTAATTAGACATATATATATATACGATTAAATACCAATTATTGTTCAAATGATGATGGGTATTATTTATACTCTGTCGGCGATGGAGCATTTTATCAGCATTATGGATAATTGTATACGCATGAAGCTACCTGTATCCAAATTGTACAAAATATGTGTAGTTATATAATTTCCAGAAAAAATATACATTAATAGTGTCATGATCCAAGGGGAATAACTCAATATATTTATGCGAGAATGTGCTGTTTATTATCATGATTCACACATCTTTATCCATCATTTAGATTTAAAATTCATTGTGTCTTCAATAGATTCAAAGAAGAAGAATCTGAAAGAAGTGAGGATGAGGCATCAGCAACAAAAACTGGGATGCCGGAAGTATTAGAAGACCATTGTAACAAATTATTGGAAACAGTTGAAAAAATGGTAAACCACAATTTTATCGGAGGGAAATCAATTTTAATCCAGATCTGTATCTTATTATTTTGTTTGAATTTCATAGACCATTATGTCTCACGTTTACCCCTGGGGAGGGGTCAAGTTTACTATAGTTATATAGAGAAAACACATTTATGAGCATATTTTGCTCAATTTTCATAGGAAATGAGTCAAACTTGTTTAGAAATAATAGCCTGAGATAAAATTTTAATATCATATCTATATTGGTCCTGGTCAACCCCTTCGGGGCAGAGGGGCAGGGCCAAAAGGGGCAAATAGGCTAAAACTTTAAAAATCTTCTTCTTAAATACTGGAAATGGTAGAATCAAATACTCTTCATAGGTGGACAGGTCTTAAGGAATTTTATGAAAATTGTGAATTATATGACCCTGGGGTCTCAGGTTTCCCCTGGGGAGGGGGTCAAGTTTACTATAGTTTATATTAGGAAAACACATTTATGAACTTTGTTTTGCTCAATTTTCATAGGAAATGAGTCAAACTTGTTTAGAATTATTAGACTGAGATAACATTTTAATATTATATATATATTGGTCCTGGTCAACCCCCTTGGGGCGGGGCCAAAAGGGGCAAATAGGCTAAAACTTTAAAAATCTTCTTCCTAAATACTGGAAATGGTAGAATCAAATACTCGTCATAGATGGACAGGTCTTAAGGTGTTTTATGAAAATTGTGAATTATATGACCCTTGGGTCTCAGGTTTCCCCCTGGGGAGGGAGTTAAGTTTACTGTAGTTTTTCATAGGAAATTAGTCAAACTGGGTTAGAATTATTAGTCTGAGATAGCATTTTAACATTATATCCATATTGGTCATGGCCGACCTCCAGGGGCCAGAGGGGCGGAGCCAAAAGGGGGTCAAAATGGTAATTTCAAAAATCTTCTTTTTTGAATTCACAGATTTGATGGAACCAGATACTCTTGATAGATTGGAAGGTCTTAAGGCCCTTTACAAAAATTTGTGAATTTCATGGCCATGGGATCTCAGATTTTCTCCTGGGGAGGGGGTCAAATTTACTATAGTTTATATAGGAAAAACACGTTTAGGAACATTATTTGCTTAGTTTTCATAGGAAATTAGTCAATCTGGGTTAGAATAATTAGCCTGAGATAGCATTTTAACATTATATCCATATTGGTCCTGGCCGACCCCCAGGGGCCAGAGGGGTGGGGCCAAAAGGGGTCAAAATGGATAACATTTCAAAAATCTTTCTTCTGAATTCACAGATTTGATGGAACCAAATAATCTCCATAGATTAAAAAGTCAAATTTATAAAATCACTGAATGACTTCAAGGGCCTGATGGGCAAATACATAATGTATATAGTGTTTACATGCATATCTTTGTTTCATTCTGTATCTGAACTCAGGTGACCGTTAAGGCCCATGGGCCTCTTGTTTGTATTTCATATAATATGTGGTAATTGTGAATTATTCATTGGTTTTAATGATCAGGCACCTTACAAACCCATCTAAATCTTATATAGTTTCAAAAATAAAACATAATCTGTTGACATTTGACATTATGTAATTGGTAGGTCATTAAGTATCAATTTCTGAAAATTTGAATCAATATTGTATCGGAAAAATGAGAATCGTCAATACATCGATATCGTTCACAAAGATGTCAGCTCTATCAGCAAGTCTTTTAGATAAACTAACAGTGTGTTAGGAAGAACATTGTATTCTCTTTCTGAAAATATCATTTGTTTACTTTTTTTCCTTTACAGAGGAAACTTATTGATAAGATGGAGGCCATGTCAGAAATTCTCAAGGGTGTTGCTGACTTGGAACGCCATAAGACACAGTGTACTTCAATGGATTCTGGTCCTGTGCTTTTCCAAACGTGGAAAGTTGAAGACTTTGGTAAATAATTGATTTATTGATAAACTTTTCCACCCATAGAATGAGACAGGTTCACACATTTCCATGAACAGGGAAGGGAGGGGATGGGGGAGTTAGGGAGTTGTTTTTGAATGATTGAATGTGGTTTTAAAAAGTTCCTTGAACTACTTTTCAATACAATTTTGCAGAGACAGAAAGAGAAAGAGGCAAATATCATATACTGGTAATAAAGTTTTAATTTCATGACCTTGAAGTTTAATGTTTTAAAGGATGGAGGGGAAGAGTACTAAGGCTAGTAATATAGAGAAATCCATCCAATCATGATTTTGAGCATCACATGTTTCAAAATTACACATTTATCTGTATTTGATGATAGTTTGATACCTGTATGATCACATTGTTTATGGCAGATTCATACTTTTAATAAAGTTCAAAATGTGTGTTGGATTATGAGCTAACAAATTAATAATAGGTCAAGGACAGACATAAAATTATATACCTGCTGTATATATACTTTAAGCATGTATGTTTTTGTGAGTGCTTAATTTCGCAATTTTGTATACATAAAACTATCTGTTGCTATTATTATTTTTGCGATAGATACACTTTCATACCTTTAACAGCATAGTTTATAAATGTACAAAATATTATGCGCAATCAAACAACCTTCACAAAATTATTGAAAATTTTCTCCTCGCTTAAATTTCCCTGTTTACAGTATCTATGTTGATATTGTTTATGAAATAAATCATAGTTGTTGTTGCGCATGTATTCTCTCTTTTTACAGAGGAAGCAATCTCAGGGATATTAAACTGCTACCGAAAGGAAATGAAATCAAAGGAGCTGTTGTCAGAGAATGTGTGTCATGTTAAGGATAGACAAACAATGATGTTTTACACAGCAGCTTGGGTACATCAGCCTTATATAGACACTTCATGTACAGTGTATCTGGAGAGCATGTTAACCGAAACAGGACACAGATGATACTGTTAACCCATTCACCTCTGGAATTCAATAATGGACTGTTGTTGTCCTCGAACTAGTTTTGAGTTAGTGAGAGACATATCAGAGTATATACCTGGTATTCAGGACATATCAGACTGAAGAGTATAATGTTCAGTATCTTGGGAGTGTCTGTGGGATGACTGGTTTACCTAAGATATACAGGGATCAGATTGCCAGCTGGATGTCCTTCTTCAGTATGCTTTATTGTGATACAACTGTCTAAGGATTCAACATCCAATAACATACTTTTCTTATGTCAGTGTCCATATCCTATACATATTGATACATGTAATAGGGTTTTAAGGTGTAACATGCAGCAACTGTTTGGAAAGGTTTTTAATCATTAGTAGTAAAGATACATTGCACCTTACTTTCACGATTTCAATATTATAAAACTTAGCACCCCTGGTATCAGGTTGAAGCAACGATATGTGATCATATTTACTGAGTATCGAAGAATCTGTGTACCATATATGCATTATTATATTACAAATGTATATTTATTCTTTCGAGTTATTTGTTAACTGTTTGCTTGTTTGATTAATTAACATCCTATTAACAGCTATGGTCATATAAGGTCTCCCATGTATGCGGTGTGTTGCATGTATGTTGAGCAAGGTGCGTGTTTTGGGAGACTGTGGTATATTCATGTTGTGTCTTCTTGTATAGTGGAACTGTTGCCCTTTTTATAGTGCTATATCACTGAAGCATGCCGCCGAAGACACCAAGCAACACACCCCACCCGGTCACATTATACTGACAACGGGCGAACCAGTCGTCCTACTCCCTGTATGTTGAGCGCTAAGCAGGAGCAGAAACTACCACTTTTATAGACTTTGGTGTGTCACGGCCAGGGGACAGAACCCAGAGCCTTCCTCACAGGGGCGAATGCTCAACTCAAGGCCAAAAGTGATGCGGTGCCAAGGGAGGCATTAGGAAAGATAAAGTCAGTTTAATAGCAAGAAGAGAAAAGATAAGATCCTAAATTTAGTCGCCTTTTACGATCATGCAATAGGGGCAGCAGGTACTATTCTTACGCCCTACCTGCAGGGCTATTTGTTAACTGTAAGATTGTTACTTTTTTTTTAGTACTTGTATGCTTTTATATAACAGATTAAAGAACTACAAAAAATATATATATAATAGTTTCTCATTTTATTGCATTTAATAGAAACTATATGTGCATAATGTGTGAACTGTAGATCAATGTTTTGTAAGAAGTTGATAATTTATTGAATAAAACTGCAATATATAATGCCTGAATATAACCTTTAAAGCTTTGTGTTGGTCCCACCCAAACGTTCCATGTGATGAGATTTGTTTTATATCTTCAATTACTCTTAACTCTAATTCTTGAATCTTTTGAAATGTTACCATGGCTCTGTCAACGTCATTCGAAAAAACCTTTACAGCTGTATTTATACTTTATTTCCTGACCTATCTTTTTGCCACTGTTCATCTGTCTGCCCCTCATTCTTGTCGTGAGACTAGCCACTTGGAATCAATCTGAACCTTTTTCTCTTAATCTGGTACCCATCATTATTTCAAGGAAATCTTTTTCATGTGTAATAGGTCAAAATATTATCCTGGAGCTAGAATTATTGATTTATCAGAAAGTTTTGAATTATACAATTGTGACAAGAAAGAGTTACCAATAATGAAAACTTGATATTCATTTACATTACAGCCATTGCCTTTATATTGGCACCATGACGGAACAGAATGAGAAACATTATATAAGACAGATGTGGGGAAAATGTCTAGGCAGCGTTTTTCCTGTTTAAAGTATGAAGCCATTCTTTGGAAATGAGAACATTGCTGACCTTAACCAATGAACTACCACCTCTAAACTGGCTACAACTCTCTAGAATATTTAAAACATAACAAAAAATGGCTTTGATATTTTTTATCTGTACAACATGATCCAAAATGATATAAATTTCAAACTCAGGGGAGATAATCTAGAGTTAGAATGCTTCTGAGAAGGTCTGATCAAGAACTTTGGGTCTGGTTGCCAGTCTACACCACAGCCAACTTACACCATTCTGATCTATTAGAATTATTTGCCTTGGTTTCATTTCTTTGTGTGTTTGGTTTGAAGTCTCTTTTTACAAAACCACATGTGTTACCATGCATACGGAGTCATCAGAGGTATATAATGATCAAAAGTACACTCCTGCCCATTTCACAAAATGAAAATAAAAACTGAACCATAATAAAATGTATAAAAATCGTTTTTATTGTAAATAATAAGTATGAACATCATCTTAATGAAACATCAATTATTCATCCAAAGAGTTGTAAACAAACCAAACTTTCTACAGGCGTTAGTACAAATAGTACAGCTGTAATATAAAACTAGGTCAGATCAGTTCAAATGCAAAACATTTAGGTCATAAGTCAAAATTCTGAAGCATACTGTCCACAAATGTTGATGACCTTTGAAGATGAATAACAAAACATGATTTTGACTCTTTCAACTGTCAATAGGATGAGTTGTAGCCCAATGGTAAAACCAATTCCTATTTTAGCTGCTTTTCGATTTTTTCACTGGTTACTGATACTGCTTTCTGACCCAGACATCCATCAGATAAAAAGGTAGACAAAATAAAACACAGTTCAAACTAAATACTAATTTAAAAGCAGGATTTAAAAAAGCAGTATGTTTTAACTAACAGGCGATAAATACAAGTTTGTAAAACAAGAAACAATTTCATTACAGTTATAGTTGACTTACTCACTGGAATAATTATCACATTTGATTCACTTATAATGGCAAGATTTACTAGATTTTGAAATTCAAATTCACTACCTAAAAACAACATAACAATCTATCTGAATGAAACCCCTAAAAACAGCTCTAAAATTTGTGTTTTATAGTGTTTTGTCACTGTATTGTTATGCAAAATTCAATAAACTTTTTTCAAATTATCTCCCTTTGACTATACAGAGAATGAATTTTGTAAGAACAGCAATATCAAATACATTTTGATGTAGCAACAGTTTTCAATCAATCTATAATACAACAAGCAGTTTTGCCATCTTTGGACAATATTAACTATAAAAAATACAATTCTTGATTTATATAAAACATTTTGCTAATATGAAGGCAAGTGTGTGGCACTAAACTACTTAAAGAAAATAGCATGAACTGTCATTTCCCAACATGAAAAATTGAAAATGTATTTGAACTAAAACTATTCAATTTCAAAGATCATAGAAATATCTAAAATCCTTTTATATTTAAATCAAAGCTTACATTCATATGATTCTTCCATAATTCAACAAAACTTGACTAGTCCGAGATATTGTGGCCTTAGAAAAAGACATTCAGCAGGCCATGCTAGTGCTGTGAAGTAACCATCAGCTTCTACCAAACACGAGAAAACTCAAAATAACCAAGGCTGTACAAAGTATGATAAAGCTAAGAAAAGAAACATGCTTTTATCCTGGAGAACTTCAAAACAAATACGTGTATAAAACTTGATACAACTGAATAGTATGCTATAAATCCTTCATTTGGTTATTTTACTCGAGAAATTTAGCTTCAAAACTCAATTTTCGTTTTTCTTAAGGCTGGTTAATGTGCTTTACTTAAAGCAAAAAAAAACCCAGACATTATACAATTATACAAGTTAATTCCTACTTGCAACAGCAGGGTTTTGAACTGCAATCTAAAGGTTCAAATACCTGGTAGCTCTCACTAAAGTCACAACTCAGTGGCATGTTTACTTTGTTGTTACCTGTACATGTAAGTATCTCTCAATTCCTTGACAACATTTTTTACATTTAAATATATCAAAGTATCTTTTCATGGTTAAAATGAGAAGAAGCATCTAACAAATGCAGAAGAACGAAGCAACAACAATAAAAATGTATCTAATTACATGAATATTAAACATAACCACATTTAAAAGCAAAGGTTCAAAGCAAGAATTCCACGAAAGTGGATGTGTCGCCTGCATAGCATCACAAAGAATAATTAACTAGAGTTGAAAATATTGTAAATAATTAGTTATCAAGTCCTGTCACTCTTGCAAATATTGATGGATTTTGACCAGTATCAAACCACTCTGAGCTCTCATAAATATAAAGCTATATCCCAAATTTGGTTGAAAATAGACATTAATACGAAAGTTATCGAACAGAATTCATCCAAGATTTCATTGATAAACTTTCTTTCAAATTGGACAATAAATATTTAAAAATGCTCCATCGCCAACAGAGCATAAATGATATTCATCATTTGAACAATAATTGGTGTTTAATCGTGTATATATATGTCTAATTAACATATAAAATAATATAAACTAATGTATTATGTCTTTGGTGCATGCACAATCATTACTTCATTCCAAATAGGATATAGTACCACAGAATTTTTTCGGGATGCAATCAATAATTTTTTAATATTAATATTTATAATATTTTTAACGTGAAATAAAATTAGAAGCGCAAACTTTTCAATGGTGGTAATGATGTAAAGTAAGTAATTTTTGTAACTGTAGAAAAATATCAAGTGGAAACCATGAATTTATCAGTTTTGACGATTTTAAAGTCCCGTAACTATTGCAAATATTCACAGATTTCGACCATTATTAAACTCATCTGAGATCTCATTAATATAAAGCAATATACCAAATTTGGTTGAAATCGGACAATAAATACTTAAGTTATCGTACGGAAAACGTTTCACGGCTGCCGACGCCGACATAGTGTGAGTGTACCTAAGTGTCGCCCTTGCGTTGCAGGCGACACAAAAATTGTCTTTATAAACCATACATTCGAATGTTAGGTAAGCACCAGTAAGCTAATTGTTCATTCAGAGGAACTGAGGATCTTTTTAAGAAATTTCTACTGAAAAAGAAAAATCAACTTTTCGTTGCAATGAAACAAATGAACTTGGAACATAAACAAATAGACATATAAGAATTTAAAGGTCCATAAAAAATCTGTATTTAAAAATACTCAAAGCCAAAGACAATTGACTATACTTTTAAAAGATGTTTGAACATAGTTCTATAGTTTAAAGTTAGTATTCAGGCAATCATGACAAAATGTCCACAAGTGAAAAACATTTATCATAATAGAGATGAAACTGACCTTTTTCTTGACTTAATAATTAAAACTCAAAAACATCATTAACAATTAACAAATCACAATCTGATTACCAATTACAATCAGTAATTAACAAGTGGCACTTTGTTCTCATAACACTATCATCAAATGTACTGCCATTATATTAAAATCGTGTCTTTTTTTTAACCATATGGTACACACATTTTTAAGACATACCCTAATTGACAATAATATTAATGAGGCAAATTAAGACTAATGGATGAAGGGACTCATTCAACATCTTATTCCATAGTGAACATTTTAACCCTATGAAGGAACGGATAAATTAACATATAGAATCTTGGTCTTCTTTTGATATAAGTGGTATCATACATACCCGTTTTGATGAATTCAGATACTAGATTACCTCCCCTTATTTTAGTTAATGGAGCTACTCTTTTTTAATTTTGATAAAAAGAGTATGCTTAATACAGGTAAAATGACACATTATCTTCACACAAGTAATACATAGAAATAGGTTTTAACTCTTGTTTCATTTATGTTTAATAATAATCTTTATTATAATTACATAAAAAATGGCTTCAGAGCTCAAATAAGTATATCAATAACACAATTGCTCATAATAAAAAAAAACCCAAAAAACAAGAAGCCCAAGAGGCCTTGACGGTCACCTGACTGCTGCATTGCAAAGTTGGTTCAAATCTATAAAAATTATTTACAAATTAAAACCAACTTCGTTTTTGATAGTTAGTGTGTTATGTTACCAAACCTTATGCTTAAAATTCCAATTTGCTTTGCTAATGTTAAACAATAAAACTAAACTAGAAGTCAGTCAGTGTCAGTGAATTTATAAATTTCACTTTTTAATCTATGGAAATTATTTGGTTCCATCAAACCTGTGAATTCAGAAGAAGATTTTTGAAATTTTAGCCATTTTGACCCATTTTAGCCCCGCCTCTCTGGTCCCATGGAGTCAGCCAGGACCAATATAGATATGGTGTTAAAATGCTATTTCAGGCTAAGAATTCTAACCCAGTTTGAGTCATTTTCTATTAAAACTAAGCAAATAATGTTCATAAATGTGTTTTTTCCTATATAGACTATAGTAAATTTGACCCCCTCCCCAGGGGAAAATCTGAGATCCCAGGGAGAAGAAATTCACAATTTTTATAATGGGCTTTAAGACCTTCCAATCTACGAAGAGTATTTGGTTCCATCAAATCTGTGAATTCAGAAGATTTTTGAAGTTTTAGCCTATTTGACCCTTTTTGGCCCCGCCCCTAAGGCCCCTGGGGGTCCGCCAGGACCAATATGGATATGACAATAAAATGCTATCTCAGGCTAATAATTCTAACCCAGTTTGACTAATTTCCTATGAAAAATAAGCAAATAATGTTCCTAAATGTGTTTTTCCTGTATAAATTATAGTAAACTTGACCCCCTCCCCAGGGGGAAACATGAGACCCCAGGGTCATATAATTCACAAATTTTGTAAAGGTCCTTAAGACCTTTCTATCTAAGAAGAGTATTTAATTCTACCAGTTCCAGAATTTCAGAAGAAGATTTTTGAAGTTTTAGCTTTTTTGACCCCTTTTGGCCCCACCCCTAAGGCCCCTGGGAGTCAGTCATGGAAAATTTGTTAATAGGATTCAATGGCCATTTCATAGGGATAATTCTGACATCATTTGAATCATTTCCTTTTACAAATGACCAAATAATACTCAAAAATGTGTTTTCCCTATATAAACTATAGTAAACTTAACCCCCTCCCCAAGGGGAAACCTGAGACCCCAGGGTCATATTATTCACAATTTTTGTAAAGGACCTTTAGACCTTTCTATTTGATTCCATCACATCTGTAAGTGGAGAAGAAGATTTTTGAAATTATAGTCAATTTTACCCCTTTGGGCCCCTCCCACAGCCCCCAGGGGGGTGGGGACCATATAATTCACAATTTTGATTGGCCTTAGCATTAGAAGGTTTGTGCAAAATTTCATTGAATTTGCTTGGCGGTTTTTGAGAAGAAGTCGAAAATGTAAATTGTTTACGGACATATGACGCACGACGACGGACAAAAGGCGATTAGAATAGGTCACTTGAGACTTCGTCTCAGTTGACCTAATAAGTAAGTGTAAGGCCCGAGAAGGTTAAGCAGGGATTAACACACTGGGAACATGGGTTCAAATGTGCTATAGCTTGATGATTTATTGATAGGCTTTGTCAGAGTTGAATCATGATACAAATTTGTTCGAAATTATGATTTTTTTTTTTATGAATTCAATAAAACAACACTGTAAATTATACATGAATACAGTAGTCAATAATTACTTACATTGTATGATGTGTTTCCCTTCAGGTGCCACTAAGCTATTTAGGAAATCACCAATAATCTCAACACATAAATCACAACACAGTTAACAATGATAATCCTAACTTTAATTAATTAACCCCTGCAAACATACTTAGGCTCTTCTAAATCAAAGGCCAGACCAATTCATAACGAAATTTCAGGAGTGAAAGAGTTAAAGCATGAAGGAATCTAGAGACATCACCCACTGTTTACCAACTAAATCACTTTTCAATTTCACTCATTTACATATCAATAGAAAAACCTGCATGATATAATGCACCTAAAAAAAATTGTTTAGTATATATTTCCCGCATAAAATGCAAATTCTGTCAAATCTTTTATCACATTGTTAATTCATTATGACCAAAACAAAGAGAAATTAATCACCTAATTACAATAAAAGTTTTTTAAGCCCCATTGAGCCTTTGTATACCAGTTGTACTTGTCTCATGTCCAAATCTGTATCTCCAGAAAATATGCCAAGGCCACATTTGCATCAAAACCTGTCTCCGATAATTTCTCGTACAAATCAGAAAAGCCAGTCTAATGCCACCTTGTTATTGTAAATGATAGCTAATGCCACCAAAGACCACTTTTTATACTTAAACTATTTCATACAGACCAATGTCTCCAATCAAACTTTGGCATTTATAGTAAAACCATTTTATACAGACCAATGTCTCAAATCAAACTTTGGCCTTTATAGTAAAACCATTTTATACAGACCAATGTCTCAAATCAAACTTTGGCCTTTATAGTAAAACCATTTTATACAGACCAATGTCTGAAATCAAACTTTGGCCTTTATAGCAAAACCATTTTATACAGACCAATGTCTCAAATCAAACTTTGGCCTTTATAGCAAAACCATTACATACAGACCAATGTCTCCAATCACACTTTGGCCTTTATAGTAAAACCATTTTATACAGACCAATGTCTCAAATCAAACTTTGGCCTTAATAGTAAAACCATTTTATACAGACCAATGTCTCAAATCAAACTTTGGCCTTAATAGTAAAACCATTTTATACTGACCAATGTCTGAAATCAAACTTTGGCCTTTATAGCAAAACCATTTTATACAGACCAATGTCTCAAATCAAACTTTGGCCTTTATAGCAAAACCATTACATACAGACCAATGTCTCCAATCAAACTTTGGCCTTTATAGTAAAACCATTACATACTGACCAATGTCTCAAATCAAACTTTGGCTTTTATAGCAAAACCATTACATACAGACCAATGTCTCCAATCAAACTTTGGCCTTTATAGTAAAACCATTACATACAGACCAATGTCTCAAATCAAACTTTGGCCTTTATAGTAAAACCATAACATACTGACCAATGCCTCAAATCAAACTTTGGCCTTTCAGAAAGCTAGATTTTATGAAGATTCTTTTACTATTATTCACTATAAAATGAAAAATGTTCATAAGTTGAAACAGAACACAGTAGTATATTGTTTCCTTTTGAAACAAGTACATTGTCATATATTTTCTAGGTTTTTTCTTTTTTCCACATTCTCGTGTACTTCACTTTGCTTCATTCTTTCTTTCCATCTTCATCTCTGATCTTCCTTCGAATTCGTGATAAAGGACCGATCTCGGGGTCAGTAATGAAATCATAGATGACCTTGACCCAGGAGTGATGACATGGCAAGTTGTCGTAATATTCAGGAGCGATCTTTTTAACCTATAAATACAAAAACAGTTCAACTTTAAAAACAATGCAATAGAAACAATGACCACAGAATTAATTATTCACATTAACAATATGAAGTAACAATATTTGCCTGTGATTAGCTCTGCAACAGTCATTTAAGATCATCCCAGGTATAGGCCATGAATGGACGACAATACGTCACAATAGTAACTGGAGACTTTACAGTTAGGTCACTGTGGTCACTTAACTACAGTAATATTCCTTAAACTGGCTATTATATGCCTATCAAGAAGAATAATGACCCTTGTGGTACTCATCGCCTCTCTAGATATCTTTCAGATTGATTTTTCAACTGATTTGGCTTGAGTCCTTAAATTAATATACAGACACATTTTGGCAAATTGCTCATTGAGTAACTCTTTTGCACTATAGGCAGAAAACTTGTGAAAATGTCAGACCTGTCTGAACCAGTGATATACTAGTATATATTTGATCCAAGCCCTCATATAATATTATAATAGTATAAATTTAGACGTAGATTATAGAATAACGATCATATAAATTTAGACTGGGATTATGGAATAACGATCATTTAACTAATCCATGCTTAGGATAACTCATTTTTCTCAAAGTCTCTACTCTATGTGTATAAAAAAACACACACACAAAAAAACCTTACCAAACAAGAAAACACACACAAAAAACAAATTAGATTTCATAAAATATGACAAAGCTTAAGGTTGTATTCTTCTGAGGTTTCAGTCCCGTTGAAGTCTCGTTTCGACAAAGATCAAAGAAGTTATGAGATTTTCAAATAAAATCTATCAATATCTGTAGGAAGATACCAGTTGCAAATTTTGTCAAAAAATTACATTTCTAGCTTTAGTAGATTTTTTTATATGGGGATTTTAAGAAATGGCCCATTTGGCGGCCATTTTGAAATTGTGTCTTTTTTCGCTTTGAGTAGAGCCACAGTTTTACCATTTTTTACTGAAATTGTTTTTACTTAAATCATCACTGCGCCAGTATTTTTAGCTGTATCGAGGTAATTTTTGCTGTAAATCTTTACTGGGTTCGTGGTAATTAAAATATTGAGCATTAATGTGTGATATGATACACTTTTGTCTCTTTATTTTTACATTTAATGGTAATTTGAGCACAATTATTTTTTACTCGAAAATACTGAAAAATAACAAATATTCAATTGGGGCAAAAAAGTAAGCACACGGACCCCCCATTTTTCTGCCTGATTTGGAAAGAACAACCCTTTCCCTGTTGATATGCAAAATATTAACAAAAGTTTAATACCAGAACTTTTTCTATAAAGGGCTAAATTTGGCAAAAATTGCTGAAAATGGTGCATTTTGAAGCTCAAAATTAAGGGGTAGGGGTAGCATATGTTGTTATTCTGAGAAAAAATGTAAGTCTTATTGATCAAAACTGGTATATTTTTAAAGAAGACTACTAGAAAATAAATTCTACAAACATCTATACATATCAAACACCTCATTCGGAAATTATGGCTTTAATCTATTGTGTATATGGTCAAAACGGCAAAATTCCCATAAAATCTAATATTTTGTCAATTAGGTATCTTTGGATGACAATAGCTCAAAAAAGAGCACACGGACATATGTTTTTTCTTCTATTTTCTTTTATGGCATGAACTCCTATTTTCAAAAATCTATATGAGAAAAAAAGTTTAATACAAGAAAATTTTGACTTCTCAGAGGAGTACATCCTTAAGCATTGTGAAATATGTCTGAATTAACATTTACCTGGTGATATTAATGGAACTGTTTCTTTTAATAAAAATATCCACGACTTTTTATTTGTAACTTTCTGGATTTTTTTCTACACACTTGCTAACTTTCTTACTTACTTGAAACCTCACTCACTACCTAGGTATGGTATCTGATTCTGATCTTCAAACTTCAGAATTATCAATCAGTAATGATAAGCAAAACACATTTATCTAAACTTAATTTCAACAGAAAATCTATATCGCAACATTGATTTGAACACACTTGTGGATAACAGCACTAGCGACCGATAAATTATTTTTTATCAAAGGCTGTGACAAGTCTAGAATATAAAGGAAATACACAGCACACGTACACCCAGTGTGAAAATTGATCCCAGGATAATCAATAGATATATAAGTACCTACCGGGTAATCTATGTATAAGACTGTACCTATATGTATGTCTGCTTTAGACACGTTTGTTTTTTTCTAGAGTTTGGTTTGGTGTATTTTGGCAAATGTTTTATAATGGCCACAGTCATTTGAGGACAAACATGGTCTTTGAGATGGAGGAAAGCCAGAGTGTCAGGTGATAAACTACCCACCTGCGGTCAGTGCCTGACAAGTGTCTCTTCTGGGTTTTGAGCTGATAACCATACAAGACAACATTCAGAATGCAATTAAATGTCTCTGTGGTTTGGGAGCCTGTTGTAGTAACTATAAGTAAATAGTTAGGTGGCCACCTCTGTATTGTTTACCATAAATACATGTCTGGGAAATCAAACTATAAATGTCTTTAATTAAAAACCTGAAGTGTGGGAAAACCACAAGTGCGTCATTTTAAATGACCCCCCTCCCCCCCATTTTTTTTTTTTTTTATTTTTATTTTTAAATTTTACAATGCATATCTTTTTCAGTTAAAATTCTATGCATGATTTTAAAGTAAGGTGTCAGGTGCATGAGAAGAAAAAAAGATTACCGGAACAGTATTACATAATAGTGCTTTTGTTACAAGAGACATTATTTAAAACATTTCTTTGAAAAGAGTTTGCTTTATTGTCAGTTATCAATGAGCAGCATGTTTTAGCACATTTACATTGAGCCAAACAATCCTCTTGTGAGGCCATTCTATAAAATCACAATCAACCTTCCTTTACTCAAACTGAACTAGGACCTTGTCCTTATCAAGGACATACTATCAATTTGAAACCTTGAAATCACAAAGCTGCAAGTCTTCTCATGCATTGATTTCCTATGTGCTTAAATGTATATTAAAAATTATGCCTAAACATTTCCTAATATAATGGCACTACGGTACTGGCAGACTCGCAGCTGACAGGCTATTGTGAAATTAATCTGTCTGGCACCAAAACTCATTAAATACAGATCGTTATCCTTACTTCATTCACAGAAGACTTACCAACATCCCATTAGACCGTATGGGCAACCTCTCTACTCTCTATACTTTCGATCAAATTATCCATATGGTTATGTAACAAGAGTTAATACTCTTCTGATCATGAAAATTAAATAGTATTAAAATGTACTTGGAGTAATCAGCACTGCACATCTTGATTCTATCAATTCAAATATATAATGTTGTCAGAATTATATGCCCTCCCACCCAGCTTCTCTGTGGCATATTATGAATAGATACAAGATGTAAGGGCCAGTTATCCCCCTTACATACATGAATTTAAAATAACAAAAGCAGTTAGAGTAATATGTTAGTTTGCAACGCAGCATTTACTGCTAAGCAATTGGTGACTTCTAAATCCTATTTCTTATACTTTTAATATACATCTGAACACTGTTAATACAGACCAGTGGCGTCGGAAGATGAAAAGTAATGGGGGGGCAAAGGTTCTCAATATTTCGTAACAACACCCAACACACCCCCCCTCCCTTGGCGCCCTGTTCCCACAGGAGGTAATTGATATATTTTTTTCATATATCATTAAATATAATCCTTGTACATTGAGATGAGTTTTACAATGGAATTTGAGGATTTTGCGTGCGCCGAAGGCGCGAGATTTTGGTGTTTGGGGGGTCCGGGGGTCTCCCCCTGCAGAAAAATTACGATTTAGAATGGCAGAGATGAGTTTTACGGCGCATTTTGTTGAATTTGCGATGGCCGAAGGCGCGGGATTTTGGTGTTTGGGGGGGGTCCGGGGGTCTCCCCCCTGGAGAAAAATTAAGATTTAGAATGGCTGAGATGAGTTTTATGGTGTATTTGATGAATTTGTGAGTACGGAAGGCGCAGGATTTTGGTGCTCGGGGGGTCCAGGGGTCTGCCCTGGGGAAAAAAAATTATGATTTAGAATGGCAGAGATGAGTTTTACGACGCATTTTGTTGAATTTGCGAGGGCCGAAGGCGCAGGATTTTATTGTTTGGTGGGTCCGGGGGTTTTCCTGATAAAAAATATTACGATTTGGAATGGCTGAGATGAGTTTTACAATGTATTTTGCTGATTTTAAAGCAATTTTTAAGGTAATTTTTCGATTTAAAGTTACCTGCATTTAGAAATGATAATTGTGAGTTCGTCATATCATTATGCAACCCTGCTCGATCTGAACATATCGGATTCACACCACTGGCACATTGTTGTGTAACTCAAAGTAATAATGAATTGAAGACATATAAGCAAATCAATCTTTTAAGAAGCATTTTTTTTTAAATAGTATAATTCCTTAATGGACATTTTTAGTCAGACAGTCTAGTTCGTGTGTATTGAATTTTCATTATTAAAGGTTTGAACATCACGTGCTTGAATATTTTAGAAAACGCGCTGCGCAGTGGAAAATTTTCTAAAATTAAGTACAACAATGTGCATGAGGACCCTTTTTTCTTTCAAATGTGCATTTTTCGAACATTTCACTCGGCGAAAACTCATTTATAACTGAATAAGGATGTTAATTAAGCCAAGTATGATTTGTTATCATCAAATTGGCACTAAACAAGACTGTGTATTAACTTGTGAAATGACACAAGAGACAAGACATTATATGGACAAGGCCAAGGGACAAGCAGGAATGAATAATACATACACACTAGGCTCTCTCCATGATGACAGGGGCATCCCCCCCCCTATTCCATTTCATGGCTAAGGGGCTACTCAAAGTATAGCAAAATGAGACACTTCGAAACATTGTGTTGTGCCACAGTCAGTAAATAACCAGTGGCGTTGGAAGATGAAACGTAATGGGGGGGCAAAGGTCCTCAATATTTTGTAACACCCCCCCCCCATCTACAGGAGGAGATTAATTCAAAACACAACATTACATACTTTTTTCATATATCATTAAATATAATCCTTGTTCACATTTATAGACAGTGGGGTCACCAAATTAGCGTGTGAGCGCTGAAGGTGCGAGATTTTGGGGTCTGGGGGGTCACCCATGGGGAAAATATTACGATTTGCATGTAGAATGGCTGAGATGAGTTTTAAAATGTAATTTGATGATTTTGCGAGCGCCCGGAAGCGCGAGATTTTGGTGTTTTAGGGGTTCGGGGGTCTCAATCGGGAAAATATATTACGATTTAGAATGGCTAAGGTGAGTTTTACAATGCATTTTAATGCTTTTAAAGCGTTCTTACCATGGTATTTTTTTCGATTTAAAGTAACCTGCATTAAGAAGTGATAATTGTGTCGTCATATCATTATGCAACTCTGCTTGATCTGAACATGCCGGCTTCACACCATCGGCACATTGTTGTGTAACTAAAATTAATAGTCTTGCTAAGATATATAAACAAAGTAATCATTTAAGATTCATTTTTTGAAATAGTACATAGAATCCCTTGATGGACATTTTTAGTCTAGTTCACGTGTATTGAATTTTTACTATTAAAGGTTTTGAACATTATGTGCATGAATGTTTGAGGAAATGCGCCGCGCAGCGGAAATTTTTTTAGAATGAGGTACGAAAAATGTTCAGGAGGACCCTTTTTGCTTTCAAATATGCATTTTTAGAATATTTTAGTTGGCAAAAATGGGGGGGGGGGGAAATGACATGTTCGCCCCCCCTGCCACCCCTCCCCCTTCCTACGCCCCTGATAACATAAGATAGTGGCTGACCAGTGGGCTCTCATTTTATAGGAGTAGGCCTAGGCTAGAGTATTGATTACAGTACAATTAAACCCTTTATAGATTCTGTCCCACTAGTAAGATTACTAACCATAAAATAAATTTCAGTTCATAACTACCCAGACATCAAATGGACCAAAAATGTAATTATGCAGATTGCATGTTTACATTACTGATGAAAGTAGAGTGAAGTTCTCATAAAGTTCTGATATGACCTTTAAACAGTGTTTTATGTAATGATACCTAAACCTCGACCAAATATATAAAAGTAATAGCTACACTTCCAGGGTAAGCTAGATAAGGTATTGAGATCAGTTTGAACGTGATATTCTGCAGGTTGGTATTCATGACACATTATCTTATACGTAACTTGCATATTTTACTTTAGTAACAACCCTTTTTTCTAATACACTGCACCGCATAGATCATGTCACCTGGTATATTTGAATTACTTTGCACTGAAGTTTCTAATACCTTTGAAGAGCTTTAATGACGAAATTCAAAAATATGTTTGTTAAAAAAATCTTAGCATACAGCATATTATACATGTATAGTACAATGCAAAACAAGTGTTCAGTATATTTTTCCTCTATAAATATGCTCTTCTGGAGAATATATTCTATAAAATCTCACTAACTCTAAGTCTCTACCATGGATTTTACAAAACCCAGATTGACACACATAATGAACTGCTTAAGAGTGAGTACCCATGGTAAATTTCACTGGTTTTTGGAAGAAATATTGTTAGATACATCTATTTGATACATTTGTTGTTATAATCAAAATCAGTTTATGAAAGTACTGACCATTTCTGACTTATCAAATTCAATGCCAGTAGAACAAGTTTTCATAATGGCAGGGATACAGGACTAAGTTAATAAGGATCTTTACGTTAAAAAGTACACTAAATGTATGACACTTGTGTGATGGATTTCGTCTGGCTGTTCATTATTTTACTATATGATATTTTCTGTTCATTATTTTACTATATGATATTTTAAAAGATCTTGCCTAGAGAATCAGCTATTTATTGATGTAGCTTTGTGATGAATAATCTGTGACTTAGAGCCGGTTAAAACCAGACAGATAGATAAGTTAAGCAGACTTATTAGGGCATGTAGGTATAATGAAATATTGATTTTCAGTCTTCATGTTATCAGGCTACATGAATGAGAAAATTCAAATGTACTTGGAATGTAATGCATTGGTAATATATCTAGCCTTGTCTGTAACCTTCTGCAAAGCAGGTAATATGCATCTATTCTAATTGTTTGCTAAATACACAATAAAGTCTTTTAAGATAAAACCTAATACTAAATACTGTCTGAAAATGATGATTTTATATTGGGCTTTCCTATTGTCCTGGATATGTGTAATTATGACCTCATAGCCAACTGACTGATATGACGTCACATCTTCAATCTGGCAGTTCAAATAAACATGTCTGTCAAAAAACCTGTGTCTCCAGTCTTGTCTTCATCCAAAACACATGCATTTTGAATCTAATTTGCTACATTTTAAAAACAATTTAGATCCATTTAAGATCCATAATCATTATTGTATTATACATTCATGTATAGATCTACATCCCTATGTAACAACTAGGGGGCACATGATTAAGATGTCGCGAGTATGAATCCTATGTGGAGCAGTTGCCAATTACTGACCGTAGGCTAGATTTTTTCTTCCGGGTACTCCAGCTTTCCTCCATCACCTTAACCTGGCATGTCCTTAAATGTCCCTGACTGTTAATAGGATAATCAAACAAACAAACGAATAACACAACTAACCAAGCTTTCAAGAGTCTATCGCTTTACAAATGATATGTCTAAAGTATGATACTTACCATCGGGAGCCGGGAGCCAGGAATGCTGGGAAAGTCGTGGTGTTCATTATGGTAACCTACGTTGAAGACTAGATAGTTGAGCGGACCATAGTAAGAATATGTCTCCTGTCCCTTGATAAACATATAGTGTTCCGATATGAAGTGTCCAGACAGGGGGTGAAGTCCTGTTGACAGGAATGTTCCAGCGATCAAATATGTTAAAGCTTTGCCTCCTAAATAGTAATAAATCAAACAATCAAAGATCGCTTGAAATACAATGTTCACAGCCTCTAGGGTTAACAGTGGCTGAGGAAGAACAAAGAGAGGACGAATCGTATAGAAAAATGGCTGAAGAATTATCCAAATTAATTTATAGAAAGTGTTACAGAAAAAGCGTCCTTCAAATTTTGTTGGTATATCAACATCTCTTCGCTCATCTCCTTGGAAACGATGATGTTGGAGATGGTATTTCTTGAAAGATACCGACATTGGAACACCAAGTGGTAAATTTGCAATCATGCCAAGAATTCTGTTTGCTAGCGGTCTGGAATGGCCGAATGCTAAATTGTGGGCTATTTCGTGAATCGCTAGAGTCATTGAATGGTTGATAGTGCCCCCAAGAACATAGCACAGAACTAGGACAACTGGCCAAGATGCGTCTGCAACCATGATAGCAAAAATGATCTGGGCCAGCACCATGGCGAGGACGATGTACTTCAAGTTGTGGTCACATCCCATAAGCTGCTTAATTTCTGGATATTTGGCTGGAAAGATAAACAAGAAACCATCACCAATTTGTGCATTTATATGTACTTAACAGATCTAACAACAACAGAAAGCTAATTATGAAGGGTAGACAGAAATAACACATTCTTTCAATTTCTGTGATGATCAGCTGATAACTGGAAATGGAAAACTTACCATAAAGGATGATTTAACTATGGACGAGGTTTACTGTAGACATATGCATTGAAAGTGTTTAACTTAAAAGCATTTAAGTTACAGTCACTATTTTAAATATTTGGTCACAGAAGCAATATGGGTTAACCTAAATAATACTATGGAGTCAATATCTCAAAAGCTCGAATTTTGGTCTTACGTTTGATTACTAAAAACTTTCTTTGCCAGCTGATACTTCTAGAATCCTTACAAGATGACAAAGGTGTTATCTAATTAACTTATACATACACAGGAGTTTGACATTCTGTAAATTGAGGAAAGTAGCCTAAAACATACAAAAATGTCCACTTTATTAATAGAATTATTTATATACGTTTATGCTGTATGAACAGAATGTTTGACTCCTGTGACACAGGTTATTTAAATTACAACAGACTTGTAAACTAGGAGTATAGAACAAATCATTGCTAAATTATCTATTACAGGTATACATACACCACGTATACATGATTATGAAAATGACCAAGTCGTGTGAAAATTCAAGTGGAAAAAGATTGAATTCTAATTTGGAAGTCCTTACTTCCAAATCCTTTTTGAACTTACAATTTATAGGTAATCATGCTGACTCTGGTTACCACTTTGTGAACAAAACCTGCCAGTCATTAAATGTTCCAGCTAGCTGATATTATATTACATAGCGCGCATTTGTACTAGACAAATGCGCGCTATGTAATATAATATCAGTCAAACATGTAAAACTCTGGAAGACAATTACTATTTTAACACTAGAACTCAATTTCTATCAAAATACAACCTTGATTTATCATTATGTTCCATTTGGAAAATTGCAAAAATACAATAAGTCTAAAGAATCGGTTGATATTTATATAGCACCAAACAGTGCAGAAGACACACAAAGACTACAAAGGCTTAAGACAATATGGGTTTACTTCAGTAGAAAGCTTCAGTTGTAATAAAAGTCAATGCTTTGTTGAAACTATAGATACCCAATGGGATACTTGGCACTAACTGTACATTTTCCTCTATTCATTTTCTTATATATATCTCATAAAATACCAGCAACTGGAACCTCTAGTGTATGTACATTATAAATGTATATTAGGAACTATCAAGGTATTTCACAAGTAAATCTATTTAATTTATACCAAGTGATTTTCAGCAAATATAGGTACCACCTATATTTTCCCAGTTTTTACAGGAGGCTAGCTTTGATAAGTGGTGTAATACAGTGGTTTTGAGATCACAAAACAATATGAAAAGAAGTACAATTTACCGTCACTTAGTCCCACTTTACCCACGTTATTTTGGTATTCTGAAACCACCGTATTATAAATATCACAAGGAATGATTGTAATTAACACATGTACTGAAGTTTTCCAATTATACAGCGGGAAGGCCATCATTAATTCAACTTCTTGGATCACAATAGCAGAAATAACAGGGTCATAGTATACCTTATACAATGTAATATAAACATACAATATGTTATATGAATTAAGAGTAGAAGAAAATCAATGAAACGATTTTATCACATAACAAGAGGCCCATGGGCCTTAACGGTCATCTGACTCATGGCACAAAATAACAAAGTCACAGAATAAAGTATTGGTTAACGATTAATATAAACAATACAAGGAACACCTTAGTTGAATATGTAAGTTTCTGAAATAGGTAAATGTCATTTGCTGAACAAACTTGGTAGTCGTTCATCCATATATGGTTGTAACCCATTCAAGGATTAATATAAGGAGGAGTCAGACTTTAAAGTCAAATTTCAGCAAAGCTCCCACTTTTGACCTCCACCATACTATCCCCATGGGTCTTAGCTCGGTCCTTTATAAAATATTATTGTCCTCACCTATAGTTCCCCCTTCTGAATCAATTAAAACCCCTATAGACCAATTTTCATTGAGATCGGAGACTGAAACCTTAAAACAGGAAGTGGCCCAGCAGCCATCTTGGAATACCAAAATCTTTACGAAAATGTTTGGATGTTGTTTGGCACATTTAAAACCCCTATAGACCAATTTTCATTGAGATCGGAGACCGAAACCTGAAAACAGGACGTGGGCCAGCTAAAATTAAGAAAATTAGCCCTTTTGGGGCCCCACCCCTCAGCCCCTAGGGGTCGGACCAGGCTCATTTATATAAAATATTATTTTCCTTCCCCAATGATGTTTCACACCAAATATAGATGAAATCCATCCAGGGATGAAGGAGGAGTAGGATTTTAAAGCTAAAATTAAGAAAATTTGCCCTTTTGGGACCCCACGGTACCCCTCAGCCCCTAGGGGTCGGACCAGGCTCATTTATATAAAATATGATTGTCCTTCCAAAATGATGTTTCAAACCAAATATGGATGAAATCCATCCAAGGAAGAAGGAGGAGTAGGATTTTAAAGCTTAAATTAAGAAAATTTGCCCTTTTGTCGCCCCAACCCTCAGCCTCTAGGGGTCGGACCTATCTCATATATGTAAAAAATAATTGTCCTTCCCCATTCATGTTTCACACTATATATGGATGAAATCCATCTGAGGATGAAGGAGGAGTAGGATTTTAAAGCTAAAATAAGAAAATTTACCCTTTTGGGGACCCACCCCTGAGGGGTGGGCCCCCAAAATGAGCCTGGTCCTAGGGGTCGGACCAGGCTCACTTTTATATAAAATATGATTGCCCTTCCCAAATAATATTTCACACCAAATATGGATGAAATCCATCCAAGGATGAAGGAGGAGTAGGATTTTAAAGCTAAAATTAAGAAAATTTGCCCTTTTGGGGCCCGGCCCCTCAGCCCCTAGGGGTCGGACCAGGCTAATTTATAAAAAATATGATTGTCCTTCCAAAATGATGTTTTCAAACCAAATATGGATGAAATCCATCCAAGGATGAAGGAGGAGTAGGCTTTTGTATAAATAGTCTTACGCACAAAGCACGACGACGGACAATATCGGGATAATTTCAGGCAAGTTTCAGCCAAATCATCACACTGGTAGAACTTGAGAAGAAGTTCAAAATGTGAAAAGTTAACGCATAGTGCACGGCGGATGGCGGACAGCATACAGCGGACGACGATGGATGAAATATGACCACTATAGGTCATCCTGACAGATGACCTAAAAGTATGTGTTAGTCTCAATGTTGTTGGGCCCTACGTCTTGTGTAATACATCGTTTAATATGTAATATGTCGTTATAAATAAAAATTGTTACGTGTTAAAAGTATTTGTCTCGTTTTCCTTCACCGGCAAAAGTCAAGCAAAACCCTACGAACCTGGGTTGAAACACACAGGTAGAGAGCCGTGTGTAGTTTATCGCGATACATAAACTGGGCCTGTCTCGCTCCTGTTACACAGAAAAGAGCACTCGTATGACATCAAAAATATCAAACTATTCAATGTTAACACTCATATCAGATAATGATAACATATTTTAATAGTTATCTTATAAGCAAGGACGTATTGTACAGTTCGTGTTATGAACGCCAGATCACAGGTTTACGAAAAAATAGAAAAATTCATAAAATTATGTTTTCTGTAATATTAGGGTGAATGTAGTCTCGATCCTGTTGATTTTTTGTCCTAATTTTCTTACGATAGAACAATATACAAAGCTATTTTATTTTTACAAATGCTAACTAATTTTTGTTATTTCCCAGGACCGTTTCTATACGTAATTATCATGTTTTGCCATATTTTCGCCAGTAAAAAATCAATGAATAGGCCAAAAAGGAAATGAAAATCCATGTCAATTTCACAATATTTGTATATGATATGCCCAAGGTAATATGTTTTTCAAATATCATATAAAAACACGAGGTCCTCAATCAAAATTTCACAATTTTGTAAGCTTGAAGTTTGTAACTCGCAACCCTACCCCCATTTCATCCAGTGCTAAGATGGGTTATAATTGATTATTTTTTGAAAATCATGCCGCCAAAAAACATTCCACATCAGTTCATACGTTTTTGTGATATTATATCTGGTTTATGTCTGTTTGTTTTTATGATTTTCTCCAAATTGTGTGTTTAAAGGAAATCCGTATGCGATTTTTTTAGAATTCCGGAATTTCGGTCGGGCCGGGTCCCCTCTTATGATTTATAGCGACGAACGGCACTTCCGGTGTTTAAAAAATCCATTCCCATTTACGACAGGGACCGCAAAAACCTCAGAGATAGCATATAATTTTCACTTCACTGCTTTTATTTGATTTATTTAATGATTTTAAACATTCAATATTATATGTAGACAATTTTCACCTATTGGAAAAATATCCAAGTGTGATGTCGTGGCGTATCGGAAACCATTCTGGAATTCAAAACAACCTCCGCAACTTCCGGTATAGCGTCATATGAATTGGCGCGATTTTCAAAAGTATGGACCTACCTTAATCAAATAAATATAACAAAAACAATCAAATCAAGTTGTTGTACTGGTATCAGGTCGTAAATGTAGATAAGTGGACACAACAACGGCTAACTTCTCAATGTATTTAACGACAGTACCGGGTTAACATGCTCAACAAAGTCGTCGTGTTTCCTGCAACATGTGTGTGTGACATAACAGCGCCACCTGCAGGCACCCTCGAGATAACATAACCAAAACTGTGACCAAGTTATCAGAGTGTACCAACAGCCTGCCAGGCAATAGCGACAGAATGCTGATGAAGTGATCAACCGAAACCGTTCACACATTATTGCGTCAATGTGATCAGTTACACTTACCATAAACTTTTTAGCAATGTGATCAGGTGCACATACTATAAAAGATGCACAATAGCGGACAGAGCAGAAATGATACTCATCATTTGAACAATAATTGGTGTTTACTCATGTTAATGTATATGTATGTCTAATTAGCACAAAAAAATATAAAATAATTTACATCGTATTTTGTTTTTGGTTGACATGCAATAAGTACTTCATCCCATATAGGAAATAGTGCCATGGACTGTTTTTGGGACGCAATTAATTATTTGACTGTTTTATCTTGAACTTTAATAATAAGACCAAACTTTTCAATGTTGGTAATGGTGTAAAGTAAGTAGCCTTTGTAACTGAAGAAAAGAATATTGTAACCTACAATTTACACTTGTTTTGATAAAGCATTAGAAGGTTTGATTGATTGGATATCGGGTGTGTGAAGAAAAACTTCAGCATTTATGGCGAATTAGGATGAATCTATTTTAGCAATTAGCCAGATCGATTCGTTAATAACGAAAATGCGAATGGGTAGCGTGAGCCCAGACATTAATTTGTCTGCTCCTGTTTTTGATACAGAAAAAACATCATTCATCATATCAGCGGTTAGCCCGAGATACTCTGGCCCTGACACCAGACTTAGACATTATGACAGATAGATGTCTGGTTTAGGGCCAGAGCGCAGTAGTACTCGAAAACCTGGAATAAGCCGACACCGTTTGGTATCGGGCCAGGTACTCTCCCATTCAGACTACTTACAAAATATTACCACCGAGAATCGCCACTTACCTTGGTCTTTTCAACAAATGAATAATTTTATCTACTCATAGCCATCCATTTCATCACGCATGCACGTTCTATTGTGTCAACACAGTAGTTTTTTTTCCTCAACTTTAAATTTCCCTCGTCGTCGTCGCCATTTTCTCGTAGTATGCAAATCATCTTTAATATCGACGGATTGCTATATTTGGGTAGGTATGATATTCATTTGTTGAATAGACTAAGGTTAGTGGTGCTTCTCGGTGGTCAGGCTGAATCGGAGATGACCTGGCCCGATACTAAACGGTGTCGGCTTATTCCAGGTTTTTGAGTACTACTGCGCTCTGGCCCTAAACCAGACATCTATCTGTCATAATGTCTAAGTCTGGTGTCAGGGCCAGAGTATCTCGGGCTAATCAGCGGTGTAGAATCTTTACAGTGGAAGTGCCATCCTAACCGACACATCTTCATTCAAAGTTCGCCGGGTGATTAAAATGTCCCGACATATTACAGATACAAACCCTCCACTTCTAGTTTTGAGTCTGAATTTCATGTGGAGCAGTTGCATGTCACTGAACACAGATCAGTGGTTTTTCACTGGGCACTCAGACTTTCTTCTATCTCCTACCCCTGGCATGACCCTGACTGTTGTAAGTAGAATATAACCAAACCAATCACTCAAAAGCTCCAAAGAATCACTCAATTTCCCTTTTGTTTTATTTGATAAAAGATACAATAAGATACATATAGATACATATTGATATATAGTACACTGTACATGTATAATGTACCTGGACAATTATTTCCATTTTTACTCTTTTATTCATAAAGCAAACTTCAATAAATGGGTTAAATTGTCACCAAACTATGACATTGAAATCACTGGTCCATATACACATGCATCAGGTGATGCAATTAAAATTTCAATGTATATCAGCCCCAAAATGTACTAAAGGACAGGTTTTGAATACATATATCCCGTATGATTGATTGAATATGCATAACAAAATTATCAATATGTATTTTAAAGCTGCATTTCCTATACATATTAAATATTTCTTTCAGCATCTATTTTTCATTAGGGCCTCAAGCTCGGAGTTATAATGTAAAGGTTCCATAAATACAGGACTGCATTACTAGTAATATCACATACACAGAGTCATTAAATTGGTACAAGAAGCTGTCTGTTTACTCAATAGTGTCTAGTTATGATCAATAAAAGTTACCATTTACAATTAACCTTGGATCCTATAAATATAATATGGCGATGTCATTTATTCCAGGTCCAAGTATTTAGGTACATTATGGTTAAGAATCAAACTGTCCACTTTTCTAATCAGGAAGGATAGATAAAGTTATATAATTTCTGGAAAAAAATGCTGCTAATCTAAAATATAACAAAGAGGAAGTATTTAATGAAGACAAGAATATAATTAAAAGAAAAGTGTTTCATCATTAATGTTGACTTTTAATTTCCCAAATTAAGAATTATGTATTTTTTTATTGTTAAAAACTACAACATGCGATTCTTCAGAAATCAAGAAAAAACAAACTTACTGGATATACTCACATATTAAAAATTCACATATAATTTATTAGATCAATCACCTTGGTATCACGAATTAGAACCTATGTATTATGACTAATATGAAATGACATCAAGGATTTCCTTTTAACAAAAAAATGGTATCAAGCCAGTTGTAAGAAACACCATACTATTGCTATAACTACAAAAATGTAATGGTTTGTCCAGACCGGTGTAACAAATATATGGGTGGTGGTGGGTGGGGTGGGGAGGGGGAACGTACGTATATTGTCATAAAGGAATGACTTTTCATGCTTCATCCTTCGCGAATACTACTTTGGCAACATATCAGGGAAGAAATAGAGGATAAGAGAGGGAAAGAGAGAAAAAAAAAACTGCTTGTCAGCTATCAGCTGTTTATACCGGAGATAACATTATCAAGTTTCAAGAACAAGAATTAAAAATATATAAACTAAGAGAACTAATATAAACCCGTTAGTTAATGTAACTAAACACATAAATGGCACTAAGGATGTTTTATTTGTCAAACCAAGGTAAATTATTTATTCTCATAATGTCTTATCCAGTTTGTTAGTTTTAAGTAACAATTACAACCATATATTCTAACTAAACGGTAACGGCACGAGTTACTAACGCTAAAGAGACGCGAGATATTGACCATCATAGTATTGCCTTATCTACAATTCTACAATTTGTAAATATCATTCTTATTAAACATACTTGAAAGTTGTATACAGCAAAATTTTGGAGCAAGGATAGGTCCAAAAATTCGTTTATCGCAAATTTCCACTCAGTAAATTTTTACTAGAGACATGATAACATATAACTTTGTGTAAATTTGACATATTGGTATCCAAAAACTTTATTTATCATAAGGCTTGAAAATGATAATTTTACTTCTGAGAAAATATGAATATTGAGTTAGAAAACACATGTTCTCTATAAGATGGCTTACGGTTCAAGTCAAAAACATAATTGTAAGTATATGAACTTAATGAAAGGATACGTAGACACTCTTAACTTATTTATACTAAGTTTTGATGAAATTTAGATACAAAATCTAATCAGAATTTATACTAACAATTTTGTTGGAATATCAACGGTTTTAGTATCTGCTATCAGATGAATACCGTTAACCTGATATAATGCTGACTCTGAAATATGATCACTCAAATTGTTGATCCCCTACTTAACATTAAATATTTTCATATTGATCTGTTACAAATGTAAATGAACAAAATAAACAAACTCCTACCGGGTAGGAGAAGAAGTGAGAAGACCTATAATTAGTTATATATCTGAATCATATGACAAAAATGGGTTTATATTTTCTACATATTTCCCTTTACAGCAAACGAAAAATATATAAGCTTCAGTGGTTTCAAATATATAATAAGATGCAGATATTCACTCAGCAATTTTAACTTTATACCATGATAACAACTCACTCTGAAAAAACATTGTGTATTTTATCAAATCATATCATAAGTCTACATTTTGTCTTAGTACAGAATAAGATACGCATACATGTAATACAATTTCATTATATATTTTAAACACCTCAGAATTTGATTCAGTTCACATTTGAAGAAAGCAACCAAACTCGATCAAGATTTCGTATATACAAATAGACCACTTAATCCTCTAAACAATCAGAAAACAGGCCCAACTCCTATATCACGTAGCGACTTACATTGTTTCTGATCTATATGTTCAAAAGAAAATATTATGATTTGTCCTTCTGTACTATTACATGAACAGTACGAGTTTCCATACTCTGTTCAAAGTTTTTGGAAATTGAATATCTATAGTATTAAGTGTTTCTCTATACAATGTAATTTGTCCAAAGAGTAACTAATAGCAGAAACTTGATGTGGGTCATGATCAATGTATCACAACCTTCAGCCTGGCTGCACACTGCCTACAGATTACGAAGAGATTGTAATATATGGTGTGTGTTAGTCTATCCTATAATCTTTGAAAATATTATTTCTCGAAAACCCAGCTCACCTATCCGGCACCGAACCGCTGTAAAATGAAAATGTGTAATGAGCAACAAATTAATAATAGGTCAAGGACAGACATAAAATTATATACCTGCTGTATATATACTTTAAGCATGTATGTTTTTGTGAGTGCTTAATTTCGCAATTTTGTATACATAAAACTATCTGTTGCTATTATTATTTTTGCGATAGATACACTTTCATACCTTTAACAGCATAGTTTTATAAATGTACAAAATATTATGCGCAATCAAACAACCTTCACAAAATTATTGAAAATTTTCTCCTCGCTTAAATTTCCCTAGTTTACAGTATCTATGTTGATATTGTTTATGAAATAAATCATAGTTGTTGTTGCGCATGTATTCTCTCTTTTTACAGAGGAAGCAATCTCAGGGATATTAAACTGCTACCGAAAGGAAATGAAATCAAAGGAGCTGTTGTCAGAGAATGTGTGTCATGTTAAGGATAGACAAACAATGATGTTTTACACAGCAGCTTGGGTACATCAGCCTTATATAGACACTTCATGTACAGTGTATCTGGAGAGCATGTTAACCGAAACAGGACACAGATGATACTGTTAACCCATTCACCTCTGGAATTCAATAATGGACTGTTGTTGTCCTCGAACTAGTTTTGAGTTAGTGAGAGACATATAGGGATTGGATTTCGTTTTTATGTTAACCATGCTTGTATGGAGCAATTCCTCTAAGAATATATTCTATGGGGCGCGTTAGCGCCCCATATTGAATATATTCTTAGAGGAATTGCTCCATACAAGCATGGTTAACATAAAAACGAAATCCAATCCCTATATTTACACTCACACGACTTTTTATTTATATTTTATGCAAAAAAAAAATCGTCATTTGAAAGTGACGTAATTATTCAATAAAAGTCGGTCAAAAGTGGGAGGAGCTTACTCAATTGAACAGCGAATGATGACGCTTCACGTAAGGTAGAATTATTCATCCGCGACGACAAAAAAGTTCAATATTTTAGTGTAAAATAAACATGACAAACAAAGTAAATTTCAGAGATAATTTTATTTAATCAGATCAGAACTTTAAATATATATTCAATTTTGCTAAAAGTTAATATATATAGCGTAATAACATAAAGAATTTGTACACGGCCACATGTGTGACCGTTATTGTGCAGCGAGGCGAAGCTGACGCACGTTTACACACTTTAGTTTTCCGAAGTTGTCAAAACACCGATTTTCAAGTAGCTCAATGTGTTTGAGATGTCGTCTGACTTGACGATATTACATCCTTGGGAGCCATGTGATTATATAATCTACGCTTAGATCCAAATTCACTTGTGTTCGATGGATACAATGTATTTGTGGTGACGCGGAACTGTCAACACGTGGATTATTAGCGGTGCATGTTTTATAATACACATGATTAAATACTCAAAGAACTAAGACAAGAGGATATGTTTATAACTGACCTCTATCAGAGGGTCTCGCACCCGTCCACCCCAAAGGCTCGATCGTAGGACGAACATAGGCACAGAGGTAATGTTTACATTTGACACCCATCATTTTTAACAAAAATGAAAGCACGTCGCCCCGGTCAGGATATTTTTCCGTTTCTTTATACCATTGTTAATTTAAAAATTGTTTGAATCATATATAAATATAAAACATGTATATATATTGTTTACATTTTTCCAAAATTCTATGAAAAACAACAATATACACGTAATGTTGCGTCAAAATGTAAACAAAGCCATGTGTTTCTTTTTTTAAAAAAATAGTCCTTTTACGTTGCACAGAACATTTTCATACGCAAGTTCAAAGTTCAATGTTACCATGCAGTTATGGTAAACAAAATCGGCTAGTATTAGCGTATAGTGACCAAGCCTAGCAAGTGTAAATATATCAGAGTATATACCTGGTATTCAGGACATATCAGACTGAAGAGTATAATGTTCAGTATCTTGGGAGTGTCTGTGGGATGACTGGTTTACCTAAGATATACAGGGATCAGATTGCCAGCTGGATGTCATTCTTCAGTATGCTTTATTGTGATACAACTGTCTAAGGATTCAACATCCAATAACATACTTTTCTTATGTCAGTGTCCATATCCTATACATATTGATACATGTAATAGGGTTTTAAGGTGTAACATGCAGCAACTGTTTGGAAAGGTTTTTAATCATTAGTAGTAAAGATACATTGCACCTTACTTTCACGATTTCAATATTATAAAACTTAGCACCCCTGGTATCAGGTTGAAGCAACGATATGTGATCATATTTACTGAGTATCGAAGAATCTGTGTACCATATATGCATTATTATATTACAAATGTATATTTATTCTTTCGAGTTATTTGTTAACTGTTTGCTTGTTTGATTAATTAACATCCTATTAACAGCTATGGTCATGTAAGGACGGTCTCCCATGTATGCGGTGTGTTGCATGTATGTTGAGCAAGGTGCGTGTTTTGGGAGACTGTGGTATATTCATGTTGTGTCTTCTTGTATAGTGGAACTGTTGCCCTTTTTATAGTGCTATATCACTGAAGCATGCCGCCGAAGACACCAAGCAACACACCCCACCCGGTCACATTATACTGACAACGGGCGAACCAGTCGTCCTACTCCCTGTATGTTGAGCGCTAAGCAGGAGCAGAAACTACCACTTTTATAGACTTTGGTGTGTCACGGCCAGGGGACAGAACCCAGAGCCTTCCTCACAGGGGCGAATGCTCAACTCAAGGCCAAAAGTGATGCGGTGCCAAGGGAGGCATTAGGAAAGATAAAGTCAGTTTAATAGCAAGAAGAGAAAAGATAAGATCCTAAATTTAGTCGCCTTTTTACGATCATGCAATAGGGGCAGCAGGTACTATTCTTACGCCCTACCTCTGCAGGGCTATTTGTTAACTGTAAGATTGTTACTTTTTTTTTAGTACTTGTATGCTTTTATATAACAGATTAAAGAACTACAAAAAATATATATATAATAGTTTCTCATTTTATTGCATTTAATAGAAACTATATGTGCATAATGTGTGAACTGTAGATCAATGTTTTGTAAGAAGTTGATAACTTATTGAATAAAACTGCAATATATAATGCCTGAATATAACCTTTAAAGCATTGTGTTGGTCCCACCCAAACGTTCCATGTGATGAGATTTGTTTTATATCTTCAATTACTCTTACCTCTAATTCTTGAATCTTTTGAAATGTTACCATGGCTCTGTCAACGTCATTCGAAAAAACCTTTACAGCTGTATTTATACTTTATTTCCTGACCTATCTTTTTGCCACTGTTCATCTGTCTGCCCCTCATTCTTGTCGTGAGACTAGCCACTTGGAATCAATCTGAACCTTTTTCTCTTAATCTGGTACCCATCATTATTTCAAGGAAATCTTTTTCATGTGTAATAGGTCAAAATATTATCCTGGAGCTAGAATTATTGATTTATCAGAAAGTTTTGAATTATACAATTGTGACAAGAAAGAGTTACCAATAATGAAAACTTGATATTCATTTACATTACAGCCATTGCCTTTATATTGGCACCATGACGGAACAGAATGAGAAACATTATATAAGACAGATGTGGGGAAAATGTCTAGGCAGCGTTTTTCCTGTTTAAAGTATGAAGCCATTCTTTGGAAATGAGAACATTGCTGACCTTAACCAATGAACTACCACCTCTAAACTGGCTACAACTCTCTAGAATATTTAAAACATAACATCAAAAATGGCTTTGATATTTTTTATCTGTACAACATGATCCAAAATGATGATATAAATTTCAAACTCAGGGGAGATAATCTAGAGTTAGGAATGCTTCTGAGAAGGTCTGATCAAGAACTTTGGGTCTGGTTGCCAGTCTACACCACAGCCAACTTACACCATTCTGATCTATTAGAATTATTTGCCTTGGTTTCATTTCTTTGTGTGTTTGGTTTGAAGTCTCTTTTTACAAAACCACATGTGTTACCATGCATACGGAGTCATCAGAGGTATATAATGATCAAAAGTACACTCCTGCCCATTTCACAAAATGAAAATAAAAACTGAACCATAATAAAATGTATAAAAATCGTTTTTATTGTAAATAATAAGTATGAACATCATCTTAATGAAACATCAATTATTCATCCAAAGAGTTGTAAACAAACCAAACTTTCTACAGGCGTTAGTACAAATAGTACAGCTGTAATATAAAACTAGGTCAGATCAGTTCAAATGCAAAACATTTAGGTCATAAGTCAAAATTCTGAAGCATACTGTCACAAATGTTGATGACCTTTGAAGATGAATAACAAAACATGATTTTGACTCTTTCAACTGTCAATAGGATGAGTTGTAGCCCAATGGTAAAACCAATTCCTATTTTAGCTGCTTTTCGATTTTTTCACTGGTTACTGATACTGCTTTCTGACCCAGACATCCATCAGATAAAAAGGTAGACAAAATAAAACACAGTTCAAACTAAATACTAATTTAAAAGCAGGATTTAAAAAAGCAGTATGTTTTAACTAACAGGCGATAAATACAAGTTTGTAAAACAAGAAACAATTTCATTACAGTTATAGTTGACTTACTCACTGGAATAATTATCACATTTGATTCACTTATAATGGCAAGATTTACTAGATTTTGAAATTCAAATTCACTACCTAAAAACTACATAACAATCTATCTGAATGAAACCCCTAAAACAGCTCTAAAATTTGTGTTTTATAGTGTTTTGTCACTGTATTGTTATGCAAAATTCAATAAACTTTTTCAAATTATCTCCCTTTGACTATACAGAGAATGAATTTTGTAAGAACAGCAATTTCAAATACATTTTGATGTAGCAACAGTTTTCAATCAATCTATAATACAACAAGCAGTTTTGCCATCTTTGGACAATATTAACTATAAAAAATACAATTCTTGATTTATATAAAACATTTTGCTAATATGAAGGCAAGTGTGTGGCACTAAACTACTTAAAGAAAATAGCATGAACTGTCATTTCCCAACATGAAAAATTGAAAATGTATTTGAACTAAAACTATTCAATTTCAAAGATCATAGAAATATCTAAAATCCTTTTATATTTAAATCAAAGCTTACATTCATATGATTCTTCCATAATTCAACAAAACTTGACTAGTCCGAGATATTGTGGCCTTAGAAAAAGACATTCAGCAGGCCATGCTAGTGCTGTGAAGTAACCATCAGCTTCTACCAAACACGAGAAAACTCAAAATAACCAAGGCTGTACAAAGTATGATAAAGCTAAGAAAAGAAACATGCTTTTATCCTGGAGAACTTCAAAACAAATACGTGTATAAAACTTGATACAACTGAATAGTATGCTATAAATCCTTCATTTGGTTATTTTACTCGAGAAATTTAGCTTCAAAACTCAATTTTCGTTTTTCTTAAGGCTGGTTAATGTGCTTTACTTAAAGCAAAAAAAACCCCAGACATTATACAATTATACAAGTTAATTCCTACTTGCAACAGCAGGGTTTTGAACTGCAATCTAAAGGTTCAAATACCTGGTAGCTCTCACTAAAGTCACAACTCAGTGGCATGTTTACTTTGTTGTTACCTGTACATGTAAGTATCTCTCAATTCCTTGACAACATTTTTTACATTTAAATATATCAAAGTATCTTTTCATGGTTAAAATGAGAAGAAGCATCTAACAAATGCAGAAGAACGAAGCAACAACAATAAAAATGTATCTAATTACATGAATATTAAACATAACCACATTTAAAAGCAAAGGTTCAAAGCAAGAATTCCACGAAAGTGGATGTGTCGCCTGCATAGCATCACAAAGAATAATTAATTAGAGTTGAAAATATTGTAAATAATTAGTTATCAAGTCCTGTCACTCTTGCAAATATTGATGGATTTTGACCAGTATCAAACCACTCTGAGCTCTCATAAATATAAAGCTATATCCCAAATTTGGTTGAAAATAGACATTAATACGAAAGTTATCGAACAGAATTCATCCAAGATTTCACCATAAATGAATATTTCAAAATCTAAAATTTTAATTATTAACAAGAGATCCCAGAGGGATCTTGGCGCCCACCAAAGAATGATCTATGTCTGACAATGGAAAGAGGGATCTTTTCTCTGCTTTTCAAACTTTTGCAAACATACTACATATAAAATTTGAGACAGATCGCTTCAGTACTTTCTGAGAAATAGCAGTAACAAACTTCAACTATCAAAATCCAAGATGGCTCCTTGGCGGCCATCTTGTAAATCGATCGGTCCCAAATCGAAATATGCACAACTAGGGCCATAGAGGAACCTATATATGAAATTTGAGACAGATTCATTCAATACTTTCTGAGAAATAGTGATAACAAACTTTAACTATCAAATTCCAAGATGGCAGCCTGGCGGCCATTTTGTTGACCGATCGATCCAAAAACGCATTATGCACAACAAGAGCCCTAGGGAAACCTACATATGAAATATGAGAAAGATCCCTTCAGTACTTTGTGAGAAATAGCGATAACAAACTTTAACTATCAAATTCCAAGATGGCAGCCTGGCGGCCATTTTGTTGACCGATCGATCCAAAAACGCATTATGCACAACAAGAGCCCTAGGGAAACCTACATATGAAATATGAGAAAGATCCCTTCAGTACTTTGTGAGAAATAGCGATATTAATCTTTAACTATCAAAATCCAAGATGGCTGCCTGGTGGCCATTTTGTTGACCGATCGATCCAAAAACGCATTATGCACAACTAGGGCCCTAGGGGAACCTACATATGAAATTTGAGAAAGATCCCTTCAGTACTTTCTGAAAATAGCGATAACAAACTTTAAGTATTAAAATCCAAGATGGCTGCCTGGCGGCCATCTTGTTAACCGATTGGTCCCAAAATGCAATATGCACAACTAGGGCCCTAGGGGAACCTACATATGAAATTTGAGAAAGATCCCTTTAGTACTTTCTGAGAAATAGCGATAACAAACTTTAAGTATTAAAATCCAAGATGGCTGCCTGGCGGCCATCTTGTTAACCGATTGGTCCCAAAATGCAATATGCACAACTAGGGCCCTAGGGGAACCTACATATGAAATTTGAGAAAGATCCCTTCAGTACTTTCTGAGAAATAGCGATAACAAACTTTAAGTATCAAAATCCAAGATGGCTGCCTGGCGGCCATCTTGTTGACCGATTGGTCCCAAAATGCAATATGCACAACTAGGGCCCTAGGGGAACCTACATATGAAATTTGAGAAAGATCCCTTCAGTACTTTCTGAGAAATAGCGATAACAAACTTTAAGTATCAAAATCCAAGATGGCTGCCTGGCGGCCATCTTGTTGACCGATTGGTCCCAAAATGCAATATGCACAACTAGGGCCCTAGGGGAACCTACATATGAAATTTGAGAAAGATCCCTTCAGTACTTTCTGAGAAATAGCGGTAACAAGAATTGTTAACGGACGGACGGACGGACGGACGGACGGACGGACGGAAGGACGGACGGAAGGACGGACGGACCACGGACAAAAAGCGATTTGAATAGCCCACCATCTGATGATGGTGGGCTAAAAATGCTCCATCGCCAACAGAGCATAAATGATATTCATCATTTGAACAATAATTGGTGTTTAATCGTGTATATATATGTCTAATTAACATATAAAATAATATAAACTAATGTATTATGTCTTTGGTGCATGCACAATCATTACTTCATTCCAAATAGGATATAGTACCACAGAATTTTTTCGGGATGCAATCAATAATTTTTTAATATTAATATTTATAATATTTTTAACGTGAAATAAAATTAGAAGCGCAAACTTTTCAATGGTGGTAATGATGTAAAGTAAGTAATTTTTGTAACTGTAGAAAAATATCAAGTGGAAACCATGAATTTATCAGTTTTGACGATTTTAAAGTCCCGTAACTATTGCAAATATTCACAGATTTCGACCATTATTAAACTCATCTGAGATCTCATTAATATAAAGCAATATACCAAATTTGGTTGAAATCGGACAATAAATACTTAAGTTATCGTACGGAAAACGTTTCACGGCTGCCGACGCCGACATAGTGTGAGTGTACCTAAGTGTCGCCCTTGCGTTGCAGGCGACACAAAAATTGTCTTTATAAACCATACATTCGAATGTTAGGTAAGCACCAGTAAGCTAATTGTTCATTCAGAGGAACTGAGGATCTTTTTAAGAAATTTCTACTGAAAAAGAAAAATCAACTTTTCGTTGCAATGAAACAAATGAACTTGGAACATAAACAAATAGACATATAAGAATTTAAAGGTCCATAAAAAATCTGTATTTAAAAATACTCAAAGCCAAAGACAATTGACTATACTTTTAAAAGATGTTTGAACATAGTTCTATAGTTTAAAGTTAGTATTCAGGCAATCATGACAAAATGTCCACAAGTGAAAAACATTTATCATAATAGAGATGAAACTGACCTTTTTCTTGACTTAATAATTAAAACTCAAAAACATCATTAACAATTAACAAATCACAATCTGATTACCAATTACAATCAGTAATTAACAAGTGGCACTTTGTTCTCATAACACTATCATCAAATGTACTGCCATTATATTAAAATCGTGTCTTTTTTTTAACCATATGGTACACACATTTTTAAGACATACCCTAATTGACAATAATATTAATGAGGCAAATTAAGACTAATGGATGAAGGGACACATTGAACATCTTATTCCATAGTGAACATTTTAACCCTATGAAGGAACGGATAAATTAACATATAGAATCTTGGTCTTCTTTTGATATAAGTGGTATCATAAAACCCGTTTTGATGAATTCAGATACTAGATTACCTCCCCTTATTTTAGTTAATGGAGCTACTCTTTTTTAATTTTGATAAAAAGAGTATGCTTAATACAGGTAAAATGACACATTATCTTCACACAAGTAATACATAGAAATAGGTTTTAACTCTTGTTTCATTTATGTTTAATAATAATCTTTATTATAATTACATAAAAAATGGCTTCAGAGCTCAAATAAGTATATCAATAACACAATTGCTCATAATAAAAAAAAACCCAAAAAACAAGAAGCCCAAGAGGCCTTGACGGTCACCTGACTGCTGCATTGCAAAGTTGGTTCAAATCTATAAAAATTATTTACAAATTAAAACCAACTTCGTTTTTGATAGTTAGTGTGTTATGTTACCAAACCTTATGCTTAAAATTCCAATTTGCTTTGCTAATGTTAAACAATAAAACTAAACTAGAAGTCAGTCAGTGTCAGTGAATTTATAAATTTCACTTTTTAATCTATGGAAATTATTTGGTTCCATCAAACCTGTGAATTCAGAAGAAGATTTTTGAAATTTTAGCCATTTTGACCCATTTTAGCCCCGCCTCTCTGGTCCCATGGAGTCAGCCAGGACCAATATAGATATGGTGTTAAAATGCTATTTCAGGCTAAGAATTCTAACCCAGTTTGAGTCATTTTCTATTAAAACTAAGCAAATAATGTTCATAAATGTGTTTTTTCCTATATAGACTATAGTAAATTTGACCCCCTCCCCAGGGGAAAATCTGAGATCCCAGGGAGAAGAAATTCACAATTTTTATAATGGGCTTTAAGACCTTCCAATCTACGAAGAGTATTTGGTTCCATCAAATCTGTGAATTCAGAAGATTTTTGAAGTTTTAGCCTATTTGACCCTTTTTGGCCCCGCCCCTAAGGCCCCTGGGGGTCCGCCAGGACCAATATGGATATGAAAATAAAATGCTATCTCAGGCTAATAATTCTAACCCAGTTTGACTAATTTCCTATGAAAAATAAGCAAATAATGTTCCTAAATGTGTTTTTCCTGTATAAATTATAGTAAACTTGACCCCCTCCCCAGGGGGAAACATGAGACCCCAGGGTCATATAATTCACAAATTTTGTAAAGGTCCTTAAGACCTTTCTATCTAAGAAGAGTATTTAATTCTACCAGTTCCAGAATTTCAGAAGAAGATTTTTGAAGTTTTAGCTTTTTTGACCCCTTTTGGCCCCACCCCTAAGGCCCCTGGGAGTCAGTCATGGAAAATTTGTTAATAGGATTCAATGGCCATTTCATAGGGATAATTCTGACATCATTTGAATCATTTCCTTTTACAAATGACCAAATAATACTCAAAAATGTGTTTTCCCTATATAAACTATAGTAAACTTAACCCCCTCCCCAAGGGGAAACCTGAGACCCCAGGGTCATATTATTCACAATTTTTGTAAAGGACCTTTAGACCTTTCTATTTGATTCCATCACATCTGTAAGTGGAGAAGAAGATTTTTGAAATTATAGTCAATTTTACCCCTTTGGGCCCCTCCCACAGCCCCCAGGGGGGTGGGGACCATATAATTCACAATTTTGATTGGCCTTAGCATTAGAAGGTTTGTGCAAAATTTCATTGAATTTGCTTGGCGGTTTTTGAGAAGAAGTCGAAAATGTAAATTGTTTACGGACATACGACGCACGACGACGGACAAAAGGCGATTAGAATAGGTCACTTGAGACTTCGTCTCAGTTGACCTAATAAGTAAGTGTAAGGCCCGAGAAGGTTAAGCAGGGATTAACACACTGGGAACATGGGTTCAAATGTGCTATAGCTTGATGATTTATTGATAGGCTTTGTCAGAGTTGAATCATGATACAAATTTGTTCGAAATTATGATTTTTTTTTTTTTATGAATTCAATAAAACAACACTGTAAATTATACATGAATACAGTAGTCAATAATTACTTACATTGTATGATGTGTTTCCTTTCAGGTGCCACTAAGCTATTTAGGAAATCACCAATAATCTCAACACATAAATCACAACACAGTTAACAATGATAATCCTAACTTTAATTAATTAACCCCTGCAAACATACTTAGGCTCTTCTAAATCAAAGGCCAGACCAATTCATAACGAAATTTCAGGAGTGAAAGAGTTAAAGCATGAAGGAATCTAGAGACATCACCCACTGTTTACCAACTAAATCACTTTTCAATTTCACTCATTTACATATCAATAGAAAAACCTGCATGATATAATGCACCTAAAAAAAATTGTTTAGTATATATTTCCCGAATAAAATGCAAATTCTGTCAAATCTTTTATCACATTGTTAATTCATTATGACCAAAACAAAGAGAAATTAATCACCTAATTACAATAAAAGTTTTTTTAAGCCCCATTGAGCCTTTGTATACCAGTTGTACTTGTCTCATGGCCAAATCTGTATCTCCAGAAAATATGCCAAGGCCACATTTGCATCAAAACCTGTCTCCGATAATTTCTCGTACAAATCAGAAAAGCCAGTCTAATGCCACCTTGTTATTGTAAATGATAGCTAATGCCACCAAAGAACCACTGTTTATACTTAAACGATTTCATACAGACCAATGTCTCCAATCAAACTTTGGCATTTATAGTAAAACCATTTTATACAGACCAATGTCTCAAATCAAACTTTGGCCTTTATAGTAAAACCATTTTATACAGACCAATGTCTCAAATCAAACTTTGGCATTTATAGTAAAACCATTTTATACAGACCAATGTCTCAAATCAAACTTTGGCATTTATAGTAAAACCATTTTATACAGACCAATGTCTCAAATCAAACTTTGGCCTTTATAGCAAAACCATTACATACAGACCAATGTCTCCAATCAAACTTTGGCCTTTATAGTAAAACCATTTTATACAGACCAATGTCTCAAATCAAACTTTGGCCTTAATATGTAAAACCATTTTATACTGACCAATGTCTCAAATCAAACTTTGGCCGTTATAGTAAAACCATTACATACTGACCAATGTCTCAAATCAAACTTTGGCCTTTATAGTAAAACCATAACATACTGACCAATGCCTCAAATCAAACTTTGGCCTTTCAGAAAGCTAGATTTTATGAAGATTCTTTTACTATTATTCACTATAAAATGAAAAATGTTCATAAGTTGAAACAGAACACAGTAGTATATTGTTTCCTTTTGAAACAAGTACATTGTCATATATTTTCTAGGTTTTTTCTTTTTTCCACATTCTCGTGTACTTCACTTTGCTTCATTCTTTCTTTCCATCTTCATCTCTGATCTTCCTTCGAATTCGTGATAAAGGACCGATCTCGGGGTCAGTAATGAAATCATAGATGACCTTGACCCAGGAGTGATGACATGGCAAGTTGTCGTAATATTCAGGAGCGATCTTTTTAACCTATAAATACAAAAACAGTTCAACTTTAAAAACAATGCAATAGAAACAATGACCACAGAATTAATTATTCACATTAACAATATGAAGTAACAATATTTGCCTGTAATTAGCCCTGCAACAGTCATTTAAGATCATCCCAGGTATAGGCCATGAATGGACGACAATAGTAACTGGAGACTTTACAGTTAGGTCACTGTGGTCACTTAACTACGGTAATATTCCTTAAACTGGCTATAATATGCCTATCAAGAAGAATAATGACCCTTGTGGTACTCATCGCCTCTCTAGATATCTTTCAGATTGATTTTTCAACTGATTTGGCTTGAGTCCTTAAATTAATATACAGACACATTTTGGCAAATTGCTCATTGACTAACTCTTTTGCACTATAGGCAGAAAACTTGTGAAAATGTCAGACCTGTCTGAACTAGTGATATACTAGTATATATTTGATCCAAGCCCTCATATAATATTATAATAGTATAAATTTAGACGTAGATTATAGAATAACGATCATATAAATTTAGACTGGGATTATGGAATAACGATCATTTAACTAATCCATGCTTAGGATAACTCATTTTTCTCAAAGTCTCTACTCTATGTGTATAAAAAAACACACACACAAAAAAACCTTACCAAACAAGAAAACACACACAAAAAACAAATTAGATTTCATAAAATATGACAAAGCTTAATTAAGCATTGTGAAATATGTCTGAATTAACATTTACCTGGTGATATTAATGGAACTGTTTCTTTTAATAAAAATATCCACGACTTTTTATTTGTAACTTTCTGGATTTTTTTCTACACACTTGCTAACTTTCTTACTTACTTGAAACCTCACTCACTACCTAGGTATGGTATCTGATTCTGATCTTCAAACTTCAGAATTATCAATCAGTAATGATAAGCAAAACACATTTATCTAAACTTAATTTCAACAGAAAATCTATATCGCAACATTGATTTGAACACACTTGTGGATAACAGCACTAGCGACCGATAAATTATTTTTTATCAAAGGCTGTGACAAGTCTAGAATATAAAGGAAATACACAGCACACGTACACCCAGTGTGAAAATTGATCCCAGGATAATCAATAGATATATAAGTACCTACCGGGTAATCTATGTATAAGACTGTACCTGTATGTATGTCTGCTTTAGACACGTTTTTTTTTCCCTAGAGTTTGGTTTGGTATATTTTGGCAAATGTTTTATAATGGCCACAGTCATTTGAGGACAAACATGGTCTTTGAAATGGAGGAAAGCCAGAGTGTCAGGTGATAAACTACCCACCTGCGGTCAGTGCCTGACAAGTGTCTCTTCTGGGTTTTGAGCTGATAATCATACAAGACAACATTCAGAATGCAATTAAATGTCTCTGTGGTTTGGAAGCCTGTTTTAGTAACTATTAGTAAATAGTTAGGTGGCCACCTCTGTATTGTTTACCATAAATACATATCTGGGAAATCAAACTATAAATGTCTTTAATTACAAACCTGAAGTGTGGGAAAACCACAAGTGCATCATTTTAAATGACACCCCCCCCCCCTTTTTTTTTTTTTTTTAATTTTTATTTTTAAATTTTACAATGCATATCTTTTTCAGTTTAAAATTCTATGCATGATTTTAAAGTAAGGTGTCAGGTGCATGAGAAGAAAAAAAGATTACCGGAACAGTATTACATAATAGTGCTTTTGTTACAGGAGACATTATTGAAAACATTTCTTTGAAAAGAGTTTGCTTTATTGTCAGTTATCAATGAGCAGCATGTTTTAGCACATTTACATTGAGCCAAACAATCCTCTTGTGAGGCCATTCTATAAAATCACAATCAACCTTCCTTTACTCAAACTGAACTAGGACCTTGTCCTTATCAAGGATATACTATCAATTTGAAACCTTGAAATCACAAAGCTGAAAGTCTTCTCATGTTGACAAAACCTTACTGCATTGATTTCCTATGTGCTTAAATGTATATTAAAAATTATGCCTAAACATTTCCTAATATAATGGCACTACGGTACTGGCAGACTCGCAGCTGACAGGCTATTGTGAAATTAATCTGTCTGGCACCAAAACTCATTAAATACAGATCGTTATCCTTATTTCATTCACAGAAGACTTACCAACATCCCATTAGACCGTATGGGCAACCTCTCTACTCTCTATACTTTCGATCAAATTATCCATATGGTTATGTAACAAGAGTTAATACTCTTCTGATCATGAAAATTAAATAGTATTAAAATGTACTTGGAGTAATCAGCACTGCACATCTTGATTCTATCAATTCAAATATATAATGTTGTCAGAATTATATGCCCTCCCACCCAGCTTCTCTGTGGCATATTATGAATAGATACAAGATGTAAGGGCCAGTTATCCCCCTTACATACATGAATTTAAAATAACAAAAGCAGTTAGAGTAATATGTTAGTTTGCAAAGCAGCATTTACTGCTAAGCAATTGGTGACTTCTAAATCCTATTTCTTATACTTTTAATATACATCTGAACACTGTTAATACAGACCAGTGGCTTCGGAAGATGAAAAGTAATGGGGGGGGGCAAAGGTTCTCAATATTTCGTAACAACACCCAACACACCCCCCCTCCCTTGGCGCCCTGTTCCCACAGGAGGTAATTGATATATTTTTTTCATATATCATTAAATATAATCCTTGTACATTGAGATGAGTTTTACAATGGAATTTGAGGATTTTGCGTGCGCCGAAGGCGCGAGATTTTGGTGTTTGGGGGGTCCGGGGGTCTCCCCCTGCAGAAAAATTACGATTTAGAATGGCAGAGATGAGTTTTACGGCGCATTTTGTTGAATTTGCGATGGCCGAAGGCGCGGGATTTTGGTGTTTGGGGGGGGTCCGGGGGTCTCCCCCCTGGAGAAAAATTAAGATTTAGAATGGCTGAGATGAGTTTTATGGTGTATTTGATGAATTTGTGAGTACGGAAGGCGCAGGGATTTTGGTGCTCGGGGGGTCCAGGGGTCTGCCCTGGGGAAAAAAAATTATGATTTAGAATGGCAGAGATGAGTTTTACGACGCATTTTGTTGAATTTGCGAGGGCCGAAGGCGCAGGATTTTATTGTTTGGTGGGTCCGGGGGTTTTCCTGATAAAAAATATTACGATTTGGAATGGCTGAGATGAGTTTTACAATGTATTTTGCTGATTTTAAAGCAATTTTTAAGGTAATTTTTCGATTTAAAGTTACCTGCATTTAGAAATGATAATTGTGAGTTCGTCATATCATTATGCAACCCTGCTCGATCTGAACATATCGGATTCACACCACTGGCACATTGTTGTGTAACTCAAAGTAATAATGAATTGAAGATATATAAGCAAATCAATCTTTTAAGAAGCATTTTTTTTTAAATAGTATAATTCCTTAATGGACATTTTTAGTCAGACAGTCTAGTTCGTGTGTATTGAATTTTCATTATTAAAGGTTTGAACATCACGTGCTTGAATATTTTAGAAAACGCGCTGCGCAGTGGAAAATTTTCTAAAATTAAGTACAACAATGTGCATGAGGACCCTTTTTTCTTTCAAATGTGCATTTTTCGAACATTTCACTCGGCGAAAACTCATTTATAACTGAACAAGGATGTTAATTAAGCCAAGTATGATTTGTTATCATCAAATTGGCACTAAACAAGACTGTGTATTAACTTGTGAAATGACACAAGAGACAAGACATTATATGGACAAGGCCAAGGGACAAGCAGGAATGAATAATACATACACACTAGGCTCTCTCCATGATGACAGGGACATCCCCCCCCTATTCCATTTCATGGCTAAGGGGCTACTCAAAGTATAGCAAAATGAGACACTTCGAAACATTGTGTTGTGCCACAGTCAGTAAATAACCAGTGGCGTAGGAAGATGAAACGTAATGGGGGGGCAAAGGTCCTCAATATTTTGTAACACCCCCCCCCCCATCTACAGGAGGAGTATTAATTCAAAACACAACATTACATACTTTTTTCATATATCATTAAATATAATCCTTGTTCACATTTATAGACAGTGGGGTCATCCAAATTAGCGTGTGAGCGCTGAAGGTGCGAGATTTTGGGGTCTGGGGGGGTCACCCATGGGGAAAATATTACGATTTGCATGTAGAATGGCTGAGATGAGTTTTAAAAATGTAATTTGATGATTTTGCGAGCGCACCGGAAGCGCGAGATTTTGGTGTTTGAGCGGTTCGGGGGGTCTCAATCGGGAAAATATATTACGATTTAGAATGGCTAAGGTGAGTTTTACAATGCATTTTAATGCTTTTAAAGCGTTCTTACCATGGTATTTTTTTCGATTTAAAGTAACCTGCATTAAGAAGTGATAATTGTGTCGTCATATCATTATGCAACTCTGCTTGTTCTGTAACTTGGAAAGGTTCATCACCATTTTTTCGGCAAATTGTTGTGCTATCTTTATATTTTATTAGTCTTGCTATTGATATTCTAATACACATAGTAAACATTTAAGATCAATAATTCAGTTTTTGGTGAATAATAGTTCATTGTAATCCCTTGTTGGACATTTTTTGTTCTAGTGTCTCGTGTATTGGGAATTTTTTCTTTTATAAGGTTTTGTACATGTAGGTAGCATGTATGTTTTGAGGTAAGGCGTACGCGCATGCGGATATTTTTTTTTTAGAATGAGGTTACGTAAATGTTTCTCTGGGTGGACCATTTTTGCTTTTCTATTATGCTTATTTTGTGATTTTTTTAGTTGGCTTTAATATGGAGGGGGGGGGTAATGGGGTCTTGTGCGCCCTCCCCTGCCAACCAACTCCCCCTTCCTACGCCCCTGATAACATAAGATAGTGGCTGACCAGTGGGCTCTCATTTTATAGGAGTAGGCCTAGGCTAGAGTATTGATTACAGTACAATATAACCCTTTATAGATTCTGTCCCACTAGTAAGATTACTAACCATAAAATAAATTTCAGTTCATAAACTACCCAGACATCAAATGGACCAAAAATGTAATTATGCAGATTGCATGTTTACATTAACTGATGAAAGTAGAGTGAAGTTCTCATAAAGTTCTGATATGACCTGTAAACAGTGTTTTATGTAATGATACCTAAACCTCGACCAAATAATATAAAAGTAATAGCTACACTTCCAGGGTAAGCTAGATAAGGTATTGAGATCAGTTTGAACGTGATATTCTGCAGGTTGGTATTCATGACACATTATCTTATACGTAACTTGCATATTTTACTTTAGTAAACAACCCTTTTTTCTAATACACTGCACCGCATAGATCATGTCACCTGGTATATTTGAATTACTTTGCACTGAAGTTTCTAATACCTTTGAAGAGCTTTAATGACGAAATTCAAAAATATGGTTGTTAAAAAAATTCTTAGCATACAGCATATTATACATGTATAGTACAATGCAAAACAAGTGTTCAGTATATTTTTCCTCTATAAATATGCTCTTCTGGAGAATATATTCTATAAAATCTCACTAACTCTAAGTCTCTACCATGGATTTTACAAAACCCAGATTGACACACATAATGAACTGCTTAAGAGTGAGTACTCATGGTAAATTTCACTGGTTTTTTGGAAGAAATATTGTTAGATACATCTATTTGATACATTTGTTGTTATAATCAAAATCAGTTTATGAAAGTACTGACCATTTCTGACTTATCAAATTCAATGACAGTAGAACAAGTTTTCATAATGGCAGGGATACAGGACTAAGTTAATAAGGATCTTTACGTTAAAAAGTACACTAAATGTATGACACTTGTGTGATGGATTTCGTCTGGCTGTTCATTATTTTACTATATGATATATTTTAAAAGATCTTGCCTAGAGAATCAGCTATTTATTGATGTAGCTTTGTGATGAATAATCTGTGACTTTAAAGCTGGTTAAAACCAGACAGATAGATAAGTTAAGCCGACTTATTAGGGCATGTAGGTATAATGAAATATTGATTTTCAGTCTTCATGTTATCAGGCTACATGAATGAGAAAATTCAAATGTACTTGGAATGTAATGCATTGGTAATATATTTAGCCTTGTCTGTAACCTTCTGCAAAGCAGGTAATATGCATCTATTCTAATTGTTTGCTAAATACACAATAAAGTCTTTTAAGATAAAACCATAATACTAAATACTGTATGAAAATGATGAATTTTTAATAATTGGGCTTTTCCTATTGGTCCTGGATAATGTGTTAAATTATGACCTCATAGCCAACTGGACTGATATGACGTACACATCTTCAATCTGCAGTTTCAATTTTAAACATGTCTGTCAAAAAACCTGTGTCTCCTAGTCTCTATCTTCATCCAAAACACATGCACTTTTGAATCTAAATTTGGCTACATTTTATTAAAACAATTTAGATCCATTTAAGATCCACTTAATCATCATTGTATTATAACATTCATTGTCATAGAATCTACATCCCTATGTAACAACTAGGGGGCACATGTTTAAGATGTCGCGAGTTTGAATTCCAATTGTGGAGCAGATTGCCAATTACTGACCGTAGGCTAGAGATTTTTCTTCCGGGTACTCCAGCTTTCCTCCATCACCTTAACCTGGCATGTCCTTAAATGTCCCTGACTGTTAATAGGATAATCAAACAAACAAACGAATAACACAACTAACCAAGCTTTCAAGAGTCTATCGCTTTACAAATGATATGTCTAAAGTATGATACTTACCATCGGGAGCCGGGAGCCAGGAATGCTGGGAAAGTCGTGGTGTTCATTATGGTAACCTACGTTGAAGACTAGATAGTTGAGCGGACCATAGTAAGAATAGTGTCTCCTGTCCCTTGATAAACATATAGTGTTCCGATATGAAGTGTCCAGACAGGGGGTGAAGTCCTGTTGACAGGAATGTTCCAGCGATCAAATATGTTAAAGCTTTGCCTCCTAAATAGTAATAAATCAAACAATCAAAGATCGCTTGAAATACAATGTTCACAGCCTCTAGGGTTAACAGTGGCTGAGGAAGAACAAAGAGAGGACGAATCGTATAGAAAAATGGCTGAAGAATTATCCAAATTAATTTATAGAAAGTGTTACAGAAAAAGCGTCCTTCAAATTTTGTTGGTATATCAACATCTCTTCGCTCATCTCCTTGGAAACGATGATGTTGGAGATGGTATTTCTTGAAAGATACCGACATTGGAACACCAAGTGGTAAATTTGCAATCATGCCAAGAATTCTGTTTGCTAGCGGTCTGGAATGGCCGAATGCTAAATTGTGGGCTATTTCGTGAATCGCTAGAGTCATTGAATGGTTGATAGTGCCCCCAAGAACATAGCACAGAACTAGGACAACTGGCCAAGATGCGTCTGCAACCATGATAGCAAAAATGATCTGGGCCAGCACCATGGCGAGGACGATGTACTTCAAGTTGTGGTCACATCCCATAAGCTGCTTAATTTCTGGATATTTGGCTGGAAAGATAAACAAGAAACCATCACCAATTTGTGCATTTATATGTACTTAACAGATCTAACAACAACAGAAAGCTAATTATGAAGGGTAGACAGAAATAACACATTCTTTCAATTTCTGTGATGATCAGCTGATAACTGGAAATGGAAAACTTACCATAAAGGATGATTTAACTATGGACGAGGTTTACTGTAGACATATGCATTGAAAGTGTTTAACTTAAAAGCATTTAAGTTACAGTCACTATTTTAAATATTTGGTCACAGAAGCAATATGGGTTAACCTAAATAATACTATGGAGTCAATATCTCAAAAGCTCGAATTTTGGTCTTACGTTTGATTACTAAAAACTTTCTTTGCCAGCTGATACTTCTAGAATCCTTACAAGATGACAAAGGTGTTATCTAATTAACTTATACATACACAGGAGTTTGACATTCTGTAAATTGAGGAAAGTAGCCTAAAACATACAAAAATGTCCACTTTATTAATAGAATTATTTATATACGTTTATGCTGTATGAACAGAATGTTTGACTCCTGTGACACAGGTTATTTAAATTACAACAGACTTGTAAACTAGGAGTATAGAACAAATCATTGCTAAATTATCTATTACAGGTATACATACACCACGTATACATGATTATGAAAATGACCAAGTCGTGTGAAAATTCAAGTGGAAAAAGATTGAATTCTAATTTGGAAGTCCTTACTTCCAAATCCTTTTTGAACTTACAATTTATAGGTAATCATGCTGACTCTGGTTACCACTTTGTGAACAAAACCTGCCAGTCATTAAATGTTCCAGCTAGCTGATATTATATTACATAGCGCGCATTTGTACTAGACAAATGCGCGCTATGTAATATAATATCAGTCAAACATGTAAAACTCTGGAAGACAATTACTATTTTAACACTAGAACTCAATTTCTATCAAAATACAACCTTGATTTATCATTATGTTCCATTTGGAAAATTGCAAAAATACAATAAGTCTAAAGAATCGGTTGATATTTATATAGCACCAAACAGTGCAGAAGACACACAAAGACTACAAAGGCTTAAGACAATATGGGTTTACTTCAGTAGAAAGCTTCAGTTGTAATAAAAGTCAATGCTTTGTTGAAACTATAGATACCCAATGGGATACTTGGCACTAACTGTACATTTTCCTCTATTCATTTTCTTATATATATCTCATAAAATACCAGCAACTGGAACCTCTAGTGTATGTACATTATAAATGTATATTAGGAACTATCAAGGTATTTCACAAGTAAATCTATTTAATTTATACCAAGTGATTTTCAGCAAATATAGGTACCACCTATATTTTCCCAGTTTTTACAGGAGGCTAGCTTTGATAAGTGGTGTAATACAGTGGTTTTGAGATCACAAAACAATATGAAAAGAAGTACAATTTACCGTCACTTAGTCCCACTTTACCCACGTTATTTTGGTATTCTGAAACCACCGTATTATAAATATCACAAGGAATGATTGTAATTAACACATGTACTGAAGTTTTCCAATTATACAGCGGGAAGGCCATCATTAATTCAACTTCTTGGATCACAATAGCAGAAATAACAGGGTCATAGTATACCTTATACAATGTAATATAAACATACAATATGTTATATGAATTAAGAGTAGAAGAAAATCAATGAAACGATTTTATCACATAACAAGAGGCCCATGGGCCTTAACGGTCATCTGACTCATGGCACAAAATAACAAAGTCACAGAATAAAGTATTGGTTAACGATTAATATAAACAATACAAGGAACACCTTAGTTGAATATGTAAGTTTCTGAAATAGGTAAATGTCATTTGCTGAACAAACTTGGTAGTCGTTCATCCATATATGGTTGTAACCCATTCAAGGATTAATATAAGGAGGAGTCAGACTTTAAAGTCAAATTTCAGCAAAGCTCCCACTTTTGACCTCCACCATACTATCCCCATGGGTCTTAGCTCGGTCCTTTATAAAATATTATTGTCCTCACCTATAGTTCCCCCTTCTGAATCAATTAAAACCCCTATAGATCAATTAAAACCCCTATAGACCAATTTTCATTGAGATCGGAGACTGAAACCTTAAAACAGGAAGTGGCCCAGCAGCCATCTTGGAATACCAAAATCTTTACGAAAATGTTTGGATGTTGTTTGGCACATTTAAAACCCCTATAGACCAATTTTCATTGAGATCGGAGACCGAAACCTGAAAACAGGACGTGGGCCAGCTAAAATTAAGAAAATTAGCCCTTTTGGGGCCCCACCCCTCAGCCCCTAGGGGTCGGACCAGGCTCATTTATATAAAATATTATTTTCCTTCCCCAATGATGTTTCACACCAAATATAGATGAAATCCATCCAGGGATGAAGGAGGAGTAGGATTTTAAAGCTAAAATTAAGAAAATTTGCCCTTTTGGGACCCCACGGTACCCCTCAGCCCCTAGGGGTCGGACCAGGCTCATTTATATAAAATATGATTGTCCTTCCAAAATGATGTTTCAAACCAAATATGGATGAAATCCATCCAAGGAAGAAGGAGGAGTAGGATTTTAAAGCTTAAATTAAGAAAATTTGCCCTTTTGTCGCCCCAACCCTCAGCCTCTAGGGGTCGGACCTATCTCATATATGTAAAAAATAATTGTCCTTCCCCATTCATGTTTCACACTATATATGGATGAAATCCATCTGAGGATGAAGGAGGAGTAGGATTTTAAAGCTAAAATAAGAAAATTTACCCTTTTGGGGACCCACCCCTGAGGGGTGGGCCCCCAAAATGAGCCTGGTCCTAGGGGTCGGACCAGGCTCATTTATATAAAATATGATTGCCCTTCCCAAATAATATTTCACACCAAATATGGATGAAATCCATCCAAGGATGAAGGAGGAGTAGGATTTTAAAGCTAAAATAAGAAAATTTACCCTTTTGGGGGCCCACCCTCAGGGGTGGGCCCCCAAAAATGAGCCTGGTCCTAGGGGTCGGACCAGGCTCATTTATATAAAATATGATTGTCCTTCCCCAATGATGATTTCACACCAAATATGGATGAAATCCATCCAAGGATGAAGGAGGAGTAGGATTTTAAAGCTAAAATTAAGAAAATTTGCCCTTTTGGGGCCCGGCCCCTCAGCCCCTAGGGGTCGGACCAGGCTCATTTATATAAAATATGATTGTCCTTCCAAAATGATGTTTTCAAACCAAATATGGATGAAATCCATCCAAGGATGAAGGAGGAGTAGGCTTTTGTATAAATAGTCTTACGCACAAAGCACGACGACGGACAATATCGGGATAATTTCAGGCAAGTTTCAGCCAAATCACACTGGTAGAACTTGAGAAGAAGTTCAAAATGTGAAAAGTTAACGCATAGTGCACGGCGGATGGCGGACAGCATACAGCGGACGACGATGGATGAAATATGACCACTATAGGTCATCCTGACAGATGACCTAAAAGTATGTGTTAGTCTCAATGTTGTTGGGCCCTACGTCTTGTGTAATACATCGTTTAATATGTAATATGTCGTTATAAATAAAAATTGTTACGTGTTAAAAGTATTTGTCTCGTTTTCCTTCACCGGCAAAAGTCAAGCAAAACCCTACGAACCTGGGTTGAAACACACAGGTAGAGAGCCGTGTGTAGTTTATCGCGATACATAAACTGGGCCTGTCTCGCTCCTGTTACACAGAAAAGAGCACTCGTATGACATCAAAAATATCAAACTATTCAATGTTAACACTCATATCAGATAATGATAACATATTTTAATAGTTATCTTATAAGCAAGGACGTATTGTACAGTTCGTGTTATGAACGCCAGATCACAGGTTTACGAAAAAATAGAAAAATTCATAAAATTATGTTTTCTGTAATATTAGGGTGAATGTAGTCTCGATCCTGTTGATTTTTTGTCCTAATTTTCTTACGATAGAACAATATACAAAGCTATTTTATTTTTACAAATGCTAACTAATTTTTGTTATTTCCCAGGACCGTTTCTATACGTAATTATCATGTTTTGCCATATTTTCGCCAGTAAAAAATCAATGAATAGGCCAAAAAGGAAATGAAAATCCATGTCAATTTCACAATATTTGTATATGATATGCCCAAGGTAATATGTTTTTCAAATATCATATAAAAACACGAGGTCCTCAATCAAAATTTCACAATTTTGTAAGCTTGAAGTTTGTAACTCGCAACCCTACCCCCATTTCATCCAGTGCTAAGATGGGTTATAATTGATTATTTTTTGAAAATCATGCCGCCAAAAAACATTCCACATCAGATCATACGTTTTTGTGATATTATATCTGGTTTATGTCTGTTTGTTTTTATGATTTTCTCCAAATTGTGTGTTTAAAGGAAATCCGTATGCGATTTTTTTAGAATTCCGGAATTTCGGTCGGGCCGGGTCCCCTCTTATGATTTATAGCGACGAACGGCACTTCCGGTGTTTAAAAATCCATTCCCATTTACGACAGGGACCGCAAAAACCTCAGAGATAGCATATAATTTTCACTTCACTGCTTTTATTTGATTTATTTAATGATTTTAAACATTCAATATTATATGTAGACAATTTTCACCTATTGGAAAAATATCCAAGTGTGATGTCGTGGCGTATCGGAAACCATTCTGGAATTCAAAACAACCTCCGCAACTTCCGGTATAGCGTCATATGAATTGGCGCGATTTTCAAAAGTATGGACCTACCTTAATCAAATAAATATAACAAAAACAATCAAATCAAGTTGTTGTACTGGTATCAGGTCGTAAATGTAGATAAGTGGACACAACAACGGCTAACTTCTCAATGTATTTAACGACAGTACCGGGTTAACATGCTCAACAAAGTCGTCGTGTTTCCTGCAACATGTGTGTGTGACGTAACAGCGCCACCTGCAGGCACCCTCGAGATAACATAACCAAAACTGTGACCAAGTTATCAGAGTGTACCAACAGCCTGCCAGGCAATAGCGACAGAATGCTGATGAAGTGATCAACCGAAACCGTTCACACATTATTGCGTCAATGTGATCAGTTACACTTACCATAAACTTTTTAGCAATGTGATCAGGTGCACATACTATAAAAGATGCACAATAGCGGACAGAGCAGAAATGATACTCATCATTTGAACAATAATTGGTGTTTACTCATGTTAATGTATATGTATGTCTAATTAGCACAAAAAAATATAAAATAATTTACATCGTATTTTGTTTTTGGTTGACATGCAATAAGTACTTCATCCCATATAGGAAATAGTGCCATGGACTGTTTTTGGGACGCAATTAATTATTTGACTGTTTTATCTTGAACTTTAATAAGACCAAACTTTTCAATGTTGGTAATGGTGTAAAGTAAGTAGCCTTTGTAACTGAAGAAAAGAATATTGTAACCTACAATTTACACTTGTTTTGATAAAGCATTAGAAGGTTTGATTGATTGGATATCGGGTGTGTGAAGAATAACTTCAGCATTTATGGCGAATTAGGATGAATCTATTTTAGCAATTAGCCAGATCGATTCGTTAATAACGAAAATGCGAATGGGTAGCGTGAGCCCAGACATTAATTTGTCTGCTCCTGTTTTTGATACAGAAAAAACATCATTCATCATATCAGCGGTTAGCCCGAGATACTCTGGCCCTGACACCAGACTTAGACATTATGACAGATAGATGTCTGGTTTAGGGCCAGAGCGCAGTAGTACTCGAAAACCTGGAATAAGCCGACACCGTTTGGTATCGGGCCAGGTACTCTCCCATTCAGACTACTTACAAAATATTACCACCGAGAATCGCCACTTACCTTGGTCTTTTCAACAAATGAATAATTTATCTACTCATAGCCATCCATTTCATCACGCATGCACGTTCTATTGTGTCAACACAGTAGTTTTTTTTTCCTCAACTTTAAATTTCCCTCGTCGTCGTGCCATTTTCTCGTAGTATGCAAATCATCTTTAATATCGACGGATTGCTATATTTGGGTAGGTATGATATTCATTTGTTGAATAGACTAAGGTTAGTGGTGCTTCTCGGTGGTCAGGCTGAATCGGAGATGACCTGGCCCGATACTAAACGGTGTCGGCTTATTCCAGGTTTTTGAGTACTACTGCGCTCTGGCCCTAAACCAGACATCTATCTGTCATAATGTCTAAGTCTGGTGTCAGGGCCAGAGTATCTCGGGCTAATCAGCGGTGTAGAATCTTTACAGTGGAAGTGCCATCCTAACCGACACATCTTCATTCAAAGTTCGCCGGGTGATTAAAATGTCCCGACATATTACAGATACAAACCCTCCACTTCTAGTTTTGAGTCTGAATTTCATGTGGAGCAGTTGCATGTCACTGAACACAGATCAGTGGTTTTTCACTGGGCACTCAGACTTTCTTCTATCTCCTACCCCTGGCATGACCCTGACTGTTGTAAGTAGAATATAACCAAACCAATCACTCAAAAGCTCCAAAGAATCACTCAATTTCCCTTTTGTTTTATTTGATAAAAGATACAATAAGATACATATAGATACATATTGATATATAGTACACTGTACATGTATAATGTACCTGGACAATTATTTCCATTTTTACTCTTTTATTCATAAAGCAAACTTCAATAAATGGGTTAAATTGTCACCAAACTATGACATTGAAATCACTGGTCCATATACACATGCATCAGGTGATGCAATTAAAATTTCAATGTATATCAGCCCCAAAATGTACTAAAGGACAGGTTTTGAATACATATATCCCGGAGTATGATTGATTGAATATGCATAACAAAATTATCAATATGTATTTTAAAGCTGCATTTCCTATACATATTAAATATTTCTTCAGCATCTATTTTTCATTAGGGCCTCAAGCTCGGAGGTATAATGTAAAGGTTCCATAAATACAGGACTGCATTACTAGTAATATCACATACACAGAGTCATTAAATTGGTACAAGAAGCTGTCTGTTTACTCAATAGTGTCTAGTTATGATCAATAAAAGTACCATTTACAATTAACCTTGGATCCTATAAATATAATATGGCGATGTCACTTATTCCAGGTCCAAGTATTTAGGTACATTATGGTTAAGAATCAAACTGTCCACTTTTCTAATCAGGAAGGATAGATAAAGTTATAATTTCTGGAAAAAAATGCTAGAATCTAATCAAAGTACTGAAAGTACTGCTGCGGTAAAACTTCTGGATGATAGGAGTTGATTCGAGTGTTAAAGATTGATAAGTCAATGGTTATGTTATCAGTATAACTGCAAATTGGAAAACGATCCAAAGAAAACAGGACTTAAACTAAGGCTGAAAAACTAATACAAATAATTGTTTTTTATTTGGTCGTAATAATTTATCACATTGATTTATTTTCTCGCATTTTGTACAGGTCCAGTTATTCTAAATACACATAATGCATTTCAGTGCAGAACCTTCAATCAAAGAGGAAGTATTTATGTTGTCAAGTTTATATAAAGAAAAGTTTCAGCATTATGGTGACTTGTAATGTCAAATTAAATTGATTTTTTTTTGTTAAAAACTAAACAAGGCATTCTTCAGATATCAAGAAAAAACTTACTGGTTATAATAAAATCTCATATAATGTTTAAGCAATACCGTACACGTATTTGACCTTTAATGACTAATATGAATGACATCAAGGATTTCCTTTTCAACAAAAATGCATCTAGCAAGTTTAAGAACACCATACTATCTATAACTACAAAAATTAATGGTTGTCAGACCGTGTAACATATATAACTAACGTATATTGTCATAAAGGATGACTTTCATGCTTCATAACTTCACTAATACTACTTTGGCAACATATCAGGGAGAAAGAGAGGGAAAAGAGGGAAAGAGGAAAAAAATCTCTGTCAGCTATCAGCTGTTTACCGGTATATGCTTTATCAAGTTTCAAGTACATGAATGTATATAAATTAACTAAAAAACTAAATAACCTGAGTTAATTAACTAAACGACATGTAAATGGCACGAAGAATGTTTTTTGTCAAAACATGTTAATATTTTTTCTCTATGTCTATCAAGTTTGTAGTACATTACAACATATATTCTAACAAACGGTAACGGCACGAGTTACCTAAATGACAGATATTGTCATCAGTGTCCTTTTCTAACTACAATTTGTAAATATCTTCTTATTAAACATTATGGAAAGTTGTTCAGCAAAATTTGGAGCAAGGATAGGTCCAAAATTCGGATCGCAAATTCACTCAGAAATTTTACTTTGACATGATAATTTACTTTGAAATTTGACTATTGGTTCCAAAACTGTTTTCATAAGGCTTGAACATGATAATTTACTTTGAAATATGAATATTGGTATAAACACTGTTCTTATAAGGCTTGGTTCAAGAAAAACATAATTGTAGTATATGATTTAATGAAGGATAGTGACACGCTTACTTTTTACTGTTTTGATGGATTGATACAAATCTATCAGATTAGTACTAATTTTGTGGAATATCACGGTTTTATTATCTGCTATCAGAGAATACCTGAATTAGGCTGACTCTGAAATATGTCAAATTTGTTTCCTACTTACATTAAATATTTCATATTGATCTGTACAATGTAATGAAAAAATAACATACTCCTACCGGGAAGAGAAGATGGGAAGACTTAATTAGTTCAGTCGAATCATTTGAAATGGGTTGATATTTCTAAAATTTCCTTTACAGTAACGAAAATTATAAGCTTCAGTGGTTTCAATATATATTATAGCAGATTCACTCAGCAATTTTACTTTTACATGATAATCTACTCTGAAAAAAAAACATTGTGTTACAAATTATATAAGTACATTTGCCTAGTACAGAATAGTACGTACATGTATTACAATTTCATTTATATTTTAAACACCTCCGAATTTTTTCATTTAATTTGCATAAACAACCAAACGATAAGATTTCGTTATAAAATGACACTTAATCCTCTAAACAATAGAACAGCCAACTCTAGATCATGTTATGTTTGATCATTTTCCAAAAGAATTTATGATTTGTGCTTATATGTTTTGATGATACATATATTTGGTCTCATCAATATTTGTGATAAAGAAACAATGTGTCAGATCAATGTATCACACCTTCACGCTTGGCTGCACACTGCTACCGATACGAAGAGATGTATATATGGGGTGGTTATCTATCCTTTAATCTTTGAAATATTTTTCTCGAAAACCCAGCTCCCTACCGCTCCGAACCGCTGTAAATGAAAATGTGTATGAGCAAGGGACGTCAGAAACATTATATAACATGTGTTGATAATATGTATAACAGTATTTACATTAAAACCTATCTATTAAAACCACCCAGTGGTCTGAGTAAAAGTGGTCTTAATAGCGAGGTGGTCTTAATTCTGAGGTGGACCAGGTTTCTTCTATGATCATGACGATCAAGAACAGAAACTCTGTATCCTAGCTGACCGGTACATGATATATGTACTGTATTTTTGTTTCAAAATTGAAATTTTATGAAAAATGCAATATACATGTATATATCAAATGTATATTATATATATATATTTTTTTAATTTTTTTGTTCAATTTTTTGCATTTAACACATTTACAAATACATGGGACATCAACATAAACTTGACATGACATATACATTACATTTATATAAAAAAAAACATAAGAAACATAACATAGCATGCTGAGTATGTACATGTACGTGTGGGAAAAAACCAGTTTGATATATTTTGGTTAAGATAAATTTGCAAATTACTATATTTGATCAATTAGTTTTGTCGGCCATTAGAATCTTAATCATATCAAATTTTAATGCATGCGTATCTAATCAAAACCAATAATTTACAAATATTTTTTAAAGTTTGATAAATTAGGGACATATAATGACTATACCATTTATTTCTAGAGCATAGACATATTTTTTTCATTAAATAAAGTTAATGGTGTGTGCTTATTTAAATCTTAAACTGAATTTCACTGAAGTAATTGTTGACAATCTAAATGAAAATACTTTTTCTAGACATTACTTTCTATTATGTTTTAATTATATTTCAAATACATATCGTTAGTTTAATCAGAGATTTAGATAGTTATTAAATTATCTATGTCTCTGGTTTAATTATCACATAGTATCACCTGAGGTAAATGAGAATCTATGTGTTTTAAAATTGGTATTGATCTGTGTAAATTATTATTAATATTTACGTAAATCGATTTTAATTATCCCCGCCATGTGCAATGATTGGTCAAATAATAACTTACGATCACAATCGGTAAAAGTGTTTGAAAGACTACTGTGCAATAGTCAAGCGTACTTTTAACTAATGCAAAACACCGATTGTTTACCGCAACAAAATAGATGACACACTATTGAAATGAGATATTGACGTACGGTACTTCATAAATATCTGAAATAAGATCAATATATCTCATACATTAAAGAATTTTAATTCCATTGGCGTTACACGTATGAGAAAGAACTGCCTAAATCGTTCGATCTCGCCACCAGGCTATCGAAAGAACGTTGCATTACTTGTGGTTTCGATCACGTCAACTGCCAGTCACAAGTATGCAAATGATGGCGATTAACACTCTCCTAGTACAGGTAGATAATCTGATAATTAGGTCGACGGAAACAAAAGACTGACTGATGTACCTGCGGGTAGTTGTTTCACGGGTTGCTGCGTGCGGGAAGGTGAGGCACAGCGAGGTGTGAAGTCACATGTGCCTGTGGTCATAATCAAATGGTCAATTAGTGTTAATTTAGTGGTCGTTGGGACTATGAAAATTGGTCGTAAAACGGAATAGTGGTGTGATTGTATTTCTGAAGAGAAAAAAAATCGGAACTGAAAATAAGTGGCCGTAATAGTGGAATGTTCGTAATTTAGTGTATATGCTATACATGTCTATGTTTGGAATAAACTTTTGGAAAATAAAAATAAAATAAAACAAAAATAAAATATAAAGACAAAATAAAGAATATTTTCAAGCATGGTGAATTAACAACAAATAAAAATATGAAAAAAAAAAATAAAAATAATAACCTGCCGACGATAAGGGTTGAACCCGGGCCGTCAGCATAGAAAGCTCAGGACTTACCACAACACCACTTGTATCTGTGATTGTCTAGGGAATATTATAAAGTTACTAATGAAATGCAGTTCACTATATTTTCGTATTTTCTTCGCAATCCACTTAAAATGATATTGATGCTGCTGAATAAGTTTACAGAATGATTCTAAACTAGTTTATATTGTATCTGAGTGCAAATGACAACTACATATACCACAAATGTGTGGTTATTCAGTTTATTCTTCACGACACCAGCCGGGGGGGTAAAAAAGCTAGTTCCGGAATTGCGATCCCAATACTGGTAAAACCAAGTTTTACCGTAAAAAATGGATCCAGATGACAGCAAAAATGTCCGCAAATTTGTTTTTGTACATTATATATATGAACATGTTTATGAAAGTATGATGGAGTTATCCGTAACAGTAGAAAAAATGCCTTACATATATATTTGTACATATACATACAAAATTTTAGATTCATTCTTAAATATCATATTATGCAAAATTATATTTGGGTGCAAAAGGAAATATCTCAAATTATAATATCATAGTATTATAGTCATTACTACAAATTGTAGACTTTTTTAATTGAATATAGGGAATGACAAATAAGGATTTTGCTTTCTAACCTAGCTGTCAATACCCAGTACATCAATTAATAACAGCTTAAGCTTAAGGCAGGCATCCAACTCCTTATAGTTATACCTAGCTGTGACCCCGCTACAATCCTCTTATCTTCTAAAGTATTGTTAGCTTAATACAATTTTACAATCACAATATCAAAATAAGTCAAAAAGTTTAACTTTAAAGAGGGTTTCCAAAGATAATGAATATTTCATTTTTTTTTTAAACCTTATGGTCTTCAAATGTCCATGTTTTGACATTCTTGGAACTTGGGAATGGCCTAGAATTAATTGTACTGACTTGAGTTAAAAGCTGATTCTAATTGAGCTACCTTGCTTTTACAATCTGGATACTTTATCTACCTGAAGTTGTGGGGCCTGATCACCTGTGCATGCATAGTGAGTGTGATGGGAACCCAAGGCAAACTGATTCAGACATACATGAATGGTGTCATTTTAGCTCCCAAGGGCAAATCCATGACATTGGACTTTAAGACAACTTGAAAAACAACGATTGTCAATCAAATAAATGTGCTTAAATATCAGTGTTAACATAAATTATTATATCTACATATCAATTAAGAATATCTCAAATTAAAAAACCAAAAGTTTAGATAGTTGATGTTGAGGTGTAAAGGATGACCTTTGAACCTTCTATTGGCCTTGATAAGCTATGTTTATAATATATATAGAGTTACATAATAAAAACCTGACCTAATTTCACATATCTTTTACTTGGTTTTATTAAAATGACACCTGATACGAGATTTCACGAAATCCCATACTTAATCAGATTAAGAATTTTGTAGCTCACTATTTAAATCCCAAAAGTGTATGAGTGCATGCTAGTAGACCATATTACCTATACATGCAATATGTATGGTTCATTCTAGATTAATTTCACTTCAAGTGATATTGAAGACAATACGGAATATTGTGTAGGAAAGAATATAGTTTGAAATAATACAGGTAGTTTAAAGTTCAATTATATGCTCATGCAATGTAAAATTGTCAATAGCTAAAATCTATTGATTCACACTAGTCATTTGGTTGTGTGCCCCTATAAATGTACGATTACTTTGGGAGAACACACTAATCTCTAGTAATCTGGTGTGGTTTTTAAAATCCATTCTTTTGTTCTGCATTGTTTTAACTTTATTCAACCTACAAATACCAGTACATGAATTTTCTATACTAGGGTTGGTGTACTATATCGTCTTCTGAACCAGAAATAACAATACCTTTAATCTTTTACATGTAACTGATCAAGATATCAGTTTGTAATTCACATTACACTTTGTACTAGTGTTTTTTTTTTATCCTCAAGATTTGCAATGAATTATCATTATCCGATCTTAACAGCATTTCTATACACAGTGATATTTAAATTACCAGCAAATTAGTCATAGATTACAATTCATAAATTGGTCAAGAAACCTTGCGAATATGATGTACGAAACATTTAACAACTTGCCAATATAAGTATAATTTCAATATTATTGTTACTATTATTTTTCAAAATTCCCTGAATAAATTCACTCTTTTATTAAGTTGTACAAAATACAATATGGTAGCATAATATTACGATTTGTAAGATACAAAATATACAACCAGATTTATAATTATGTATTTTCCAGTAAATTAAAAAAGTTTCAAATCATATAGGATCAATGGCATAGTTCCTCTATATCAAGAAATATGACATTATTAAACATAACTTATAAGAAAACTTTACAGTACTACTAGTGTTCTCTCAGTTTTAAAAATGTTTTACTTAAAGGCCCACTACCTTTCCGGAGCTAAATTTAAAGGTTTCTTAAAAACATTAATAACAAAAGAAAATATATGTCGATGGCTTAAGATGAGGTTACAACACCAAAAATATGCAAGATTTCCTGTCTAATGTACGTGGAGATTCATTTCGCTGTTTTGTCGTCTGGCGCAGTGATAGTCAACTACCGCGCAGCATTTAGGACGACGGCGGGAAACATAAAACGACCCGCGTTATGAAAATTAACATTTTATTTATTCTAATTAAATAGTTCTGAAGGCGATGATAAGTTTGCTAGTAAACGTATAGTTAATAACTTCTGCGACTCTACAAAATTATTGATCTCGTTTTACATTCCTATTTTAAAAATTAAAAGCCGTTTCGGAAAGGTAGTGGCCCTTTAAAGTTGTGATTAACACAACTATATCATAATTGTAAATATCAGTGATTCAATCCAGATTGCCAGTTATGACATCCTTCTATATACTGAGAATATATTATACCTAATCATGTGTATCAATAATATGGAGCTGTTATGAAAATGCAAACAGTATACTGGTACACAAGATATTATCTAATTAATAATTATTAGTTTATATACACTGATTATATAATATTATAATATTATTGGTTAATCAATTATTATCATGATTCTTTATCATCAATATTATGATACCATTTTTATGTGTACATATTTTTTTTATCTATGTGCAAATTTACAGTTAACAACATAGTTTCCCAATGACTTGAAGCAAAATAGAATAAATATCATCTTATTAAAAATTGTGTGGAAATAATTAAGCATAACATAAAAAAAAGAGAAATTTAGTGAATAAATATATGAAATATCTAACATGTTGATATGGAAAAAAAAAGTTTCATCATATTTTGCCACTGATGAATGTTTCATAACTTAGATATAGGCCTACAATTATCTAATTTTGTAAGTTGCAAAAAATATTTTTTAACTCTCTGTCAAGATGCATGCAGGTTTAGCATTCCTAACAAACAGGGAGTAAATGACATTCGCGTTATCTACAACCCTGGTGATGGGGTTGGGCACATATGTGAGATGTGGAGTAGAAAGAGTTTAAATGCCAGCAGCATCTTAATTCATATAAAAAAACATACCCAGAATTTCTTTCCTTCTAGTTGCATGTGGCTCCTCTGTATAAACCCATTCATAATCGGTTCTTGAAACGTGTGCTCCCATTTTGAATGCACAATAATGCTTCCCTGTTCGCTACATATGACAATACAACATCGGTGGACTGATGTCTGTCTCACACTGCCAGTCGTGTCCCGACCACATGTGTGTGTCAGAATGAAATGAGGCGATGTGACGTCATGATTTGCATATTCATTAGTCGGGGTCACGTGACCTCTGAGTAACTACGGCTGTGTTCGACCCCCAGCAAACACACATCCCCGCCATTGAAGAGCGGCCATATTGGAGAACAAATCAACATGGCGTCCGTCATAGGTTCTGAAGTGGAAATACAGGAGGTGGAAGTTGAATCCATCCCTGTGGAGATGCCAATAGAGACAGTAGAGACAACAGATGAGACAGTTGAAGTACAACCTATGATAGCTCTACAACCGCTTCCAGACGCTCAGGAAGAAATTATTCTTCAAACTAGAGAAGAAGTTGTAGGTGATCCTAACCTCGTGTATGTTGGTGATGTTGATCACATACCAGTTCCTGCACCAGAAATTGAAATATCAACAGAAGAAACGACAACATTTAGAAGAGGAAAAGGAGGAAAACGGAAAGGCACGAAAGCTCGTGGTCTTATACCTGCAGGTCTTGGCGCAGAACTGAATTTTGATGTACCAACCTCAACTAAAAAATGGGAACAAAAGCAGGTTCAGATAAAGACATTGGAAGGAGAATTTTCTGTGACAATGTGGGCTTCGGGTTAGTTAATATTGTTTTAAAAAGGATCCTTATTCGTTAGGAATATTATTGGTTGTTACTTTGATGCCTAAAGGTAAGAAATAAGGCAATAACTCGGGTCAATATTGCCTCTTCATAGACTCGAATAATTTACTTCCATAAAAAGGTCATTGACTATGGATGACGTCAGACAGCTGTCGTTGCACGTTTCACAAGGGATAATTTATCAGTATGTATCTTTAAATGTATTGTGTAATTACTGTTGATGCTTTGAACATTACTTTTCTGGGTTTGTTTTGGTTTTGCCGTCGGCCATCATGAAAATCATGGGCGCCGCCATATTATAAGAATATGGCGGTGTTTTAGCAATGGCGGCTGGCCGCCATTTTTCTACATTACCCGGAGAGAAATCGCTCGCTGTGTCTTATCTAGTGATTAAAATGCCACATAAATAAACTTTTTTATTACGTCAAGAATTCATTTTGGTAATGTTTGATGAATCTAGCTATATAAATCTAGTTTGATCCCAAAATAACCTATTTTATATAAGGGCTGCCAAATGACCTTGCATTGCTTTGCAACATGGCTTCCCTGTCGGCCAACTCTGCTTTGTTTAGCTGGGAGTGACGTAGTTGGTCGACCTTGCTGGTTTATTGGCAGGTCGCCGCGAAAGCTTAGATCGAATATGCAAGTGTCTAACGTGTGCACATGTGCTAAGTTTATGCATCTTAATTTAGTAGATCCTATTTTGAAAACAAATAAATGCTAAAGCTGCCCAATTTAAAAATGTACACCTTTCCCGCTGTTCTCATATTTGTAAACATAACAGAAAATAATGTGCATCATCATGTGAAGAAAAAAAAAAATCCTGAGGATTTAAAACACAATTGACATTGCTGAAGAAGTAAGTGGGGGTTTTTTCAAGAAAATATTTCTCTATGCTCATGCCATACATATTTTTCTAATGTAGGTTAAAAAAGTAATAGCCTTTAATAAACTAATTTTAACCTTAGCATATGCTACATATAGTATTGGGAAAACAGCATTAAAGTATATTATAAGTACCTATTGTGATGACACTTTAGGGCTGGTGCAGTAAACCGGTATATTGAGGTATTTGCAATTTGCAATTCACCAGCAAAAAACATTGTACCACAATACAGTCCACCTGTACTGGCTTATTTGTCATGTCATTAAAACAAAACCAGAAAGTTGTATCTATATTCATTTTCGATAATATGAAGCCACATATTCCTTTCGTTTTCATTCGATTCCGATGTCGGTGAAATTTTTGTAACTAACGTGTATAATGTTCATATTGTTCAAACATTTGCATGATGTTGAAAATAAACAATATATGGCATCTGGCTAGTTTCTGAAATTATCAAGCTGATTTGCTCCATCAATCAACCATACAGAAAGAATTCTTTAAACACATTTAAGGCCTGGTGAATGCATGGCTGCAGGGTTTTTGCCAGCTATTTCAAGCTTCAAGTTCATCACCCGTTGCCATTTTTGAATTCCTACACATGTCAAAACAACACTGCAAGCCGATCAGCCTTTTGAAGTTTAATCAAGACCGTAAGCTTATTTTGCCAGGACACATATACAAAAATTTGTTCATAGTTAAGGTTAAAAATTGATATGTAAATATTGACAGACACTATCATGTTTAGTTATTGCATTATAAGGTTTCAATCGTCTGTAGCCTAGCTTTTTCTCAAACAAATTCGTAAACAAGAATTTCTCACATTGGAGCATTTTTGTTACTCAACAACACAATTAAAAACTATGTAAAACAGTAAAACTACATTAAATAGGAATGTTGTGTATCTCAATATATATAGTGGTATGCTTCTGCCGTATCGCTTCAGCCCTATGACACTTGCAAATAAAGCATTGATTCCATTACGGACAATTTATGATACCTAGTACATGATGACATGGAATATTGAACTTCCAAGTGTAATATCAATATTATAAAACAGTTTGCCATTGGATATATAAGCTGTCTTGGTAAGATGAAATTGTAGAATGTAAATTGATCTGATCCTCGGAGAGAAAAAAGGCTTATAGACAACTTAAAGTTTGAAAAATGTTTAAGTATTAGTGCTATACAATGGAATAAGGGTAGTGAAATACACATCTGTGTTCTTAACTGCATTGTTAAATTATCGAAATAAAAAGCTATGTTATCAATACTATCATATATTTGATGTCACAGATTACTAAATCGGCAAACCTTTTTCGGTGAAAGTTATGTTTTGGGACTGGTTGTTCTCTGATACAATGTACACGAGTAATTGTAATTGCACATGCATGTTGATATCAGGGATAAAAATCCTTGTAAAAATCATGACCCTCAATTGCATATTTCCTTCTCTAATAAGGGCGCTCCTATTTGTTTGCAGCTAAATAATATTAACTCTTTTCGTACAAATGCAATATAGCTATTGCCTATTATTGGTGACTTTTTTCAATGCAATTTATAAAATACTAATATTGAAATATTTAAGGATTAACTTTAATAGATTTTTTATGTTGTGGAGATTAAACATATAGATTTTTTATGTTGTGGAGATTAAACATAAAAATCTGTTGTAAGATTTTTGTGTTATATCTCCATAACATTAAAAAATTTACTCAAATTAATCCTTATAATTCAATTTACTAAAGAGAATCTCTTCAATACTCTAAATTAATTTTGGGACTCTTTTGTCTATCAAATCATTACGCTGTCATCTTAGCCAATCAGAAGCAACGTCACAAACGAAGACACCATTTTTTCCTTTATGGGCTAATAAAGTAAATTTTCAAGCCAATGAAAATGGTCGTAACAAGCAAAATTGAAATATTGATTTAGAATACAAAAGGTTTTACAATCAATGTCTTTCAATCAATTTTTACACAGGAGGAGATGACAAGACAAAACTTGAAGAGGATTCAGTGTCAGAAACAGATGCTGACTTCACAGAATACATGACAGGTAAAAAGCTTCCACCAGGTGGTATACCAGGCCTCGACCTTAGTGATCCCAAACAGCTGGCAGAATTTGCAAGGTAATAATACTGTTATAGGTAGTAATTGATGTTATTTCACTAAAGCAATGCTCATTTGATAATGAAATGTTTGCATCTCTTGAAAATTAGTTTCTGATACATATTCTTAAAATTAGAATGATAATAGTAACCTAGCCTATATGGTTATACACTTCATTATTTAACAGAAATCTTGATTCATGTTTACGGTTAATTGAGAAAATGTAATTATTTACAATCAATTATGATAACACAATAACAATAACCCCATGCCTGGTTTTGATAGATGAAATTAGTACATGTACTTTAGTAATAAATTCAATACATTTCTTAAATGTAAGAATTCAAATATATTTGATTCATATTTGACTTATTATATAATCTATGTAACATACTTCCCTATTTTCAGTTTACAGCCAAAAGACATGCAGTTGTTACAACATTCAAGGTAAGGATTAAAAAGAATTGATATAAAATAATATTATGTTACATGAAATGTTTGTGCATACTTATATTCATGGTTAAAGAGCTTGTATTTTGTATTGTTGGTTGTGATACATAGAACATATTTTGCTGGTTGTTTATATTCGTAAATAGGTTTCACAGTAGCCATGAAAATAAAGAATTTTTATAAAATAAATATATCCTATTATTTGGTATAGTAGGAAATATCTCTATGTACCAGTGAAAGGTATCCTTTATTGTCTTCTTTTCAGAATAAAGACAAGAAAAGCTGTGGATGATGTACCAAGAACAGTACCCTGTCCACACAAGGTTTGTCTCACCTTGATCTGCTAAAAGAGACGATTCTCTTTCAGTCTGTGACATTAATATTTTTCGCTGCTAGTCATTTGAACTAGTAAACCCCAAAATATCAGTAGTCCAACAGCAGTTTTGCTTCAGCACTTCAGTCATGATCAGTTTGAATTTTTTACCCAAATTAGTCTGGATGCATTCTTGAATGTAAATTCTCACAAAATAATGCATCTGGACAGCAACAGTTGCTTACAGAATGCATTCAAAATGTGTCAACAAATGCAATTTACCACCGCTCTTGTAAATATAGTATTTACTGATTTTGATTGGTTGAGGAGCCACTATGGACTAGTTCATAACAATTGGCACTAGTCCGGCTGTAAAATTACTAGTAATGGGCATTGGACTAGTGCTTAAAGTCGCAGACTGCTCTTTTAATTTTAGAATTGCACTTGAATAATATAGTATTTTTCATGAGATTTTCAGTGTAGTATTTTAATGTTACAGAAATAGGAAATTATTCCAGAAAACAAAACGTTGGTGAAAGATAATCGTTACAACTTTATGTTTTAAAAAAAGGTGACTACATCTCTGATTGACCTTTTTGTTTGTTTTTAGGGTTGTAATAAAATGTTTCGAGACAATTCAGCAATGCGTAAGCATCTACATACCCATGGTCCACGAGTTCATGTTTGTGCCGAATGTGGAAAGGCGTTTGTAGAAAGCTCAAAATTAAAAAGACATCAGTTGGTTCATACTGGAGAAAAGCCTTTTCAGGTAACATGATTCATTATGCTCTTTGACTCGCACAGTTTTTCCAGATCTGAATATTTGTATTTAAGGATTAACATCTTACATTGCTTAGTTTATGGGATGATTAACCAATGGAGCACGAAGTAAATTGCATAAACATGAATCATTTACTTATAATTTGCCGACTGCTCCATTGGGTTTATCACCTCATAAACTAAGCAGCAGACTAAGAGGTTAATCCTTATATTTACAATATTTTCTTTGAACAACAAAATCAACCAGAACGACAGATACAATCAATTACTTTGTGTTATTCGCCATCAAAATTATACTGCTGTCATGTTAATCCAGGCACAACAGCCATTCAGAAAAAGTGCGCCATTGACTGCAGCTTAATTCCACCCTTCAAAATTAAATCTGTTTAATGAATGTCTCTAAATGTTTCGTACATGTGTTTTTGTTAACATTGACAAATGATTTTGTGGAATTTAAAAAGAAGTCCACCAATGTTTACATGTACAAATTGTATTCATACACACTGAGTCGGGTCATGTTCTGCACTCAAGATATTGGGAAATAAACAGATGTGCCCAAACTTAGAATATCTTTTACATTTATTGTAAACCGCTTGATTTTTGTGAGATACAAATAGTGACTTAGGGAGATCACTCAAATGTGGAATCAAATGTTTTGTGAATAATTGTAAAAAAAATGTACACAATATATATGAATGCATAGTTGTCAACAAGAAGTCTTGATTGTGAATTATGTATTTGCAAATACGTCGGAAATAGCGATGAACTGAAATATTGTAAAAATATTGTTTCTAATGTTTTACTTGACAATAGTTCACTCTTTCTGAGGGCATTATAATCTTTAGGAAAGTTCCCTATCTACAATCTTGCGTCAGTGCCATTTTACATGGAATTACTTGAGAAATTTGGAGTCTCAATTTATTTGAATTGAAAGCTTTTACATTGCCTGGGCCTCTCAGTCTTACTCAACTTCAAAAAAGAATTCATTCCATATTTCCTTTTTTTCAATTAACAATTATATTGAAAATTTACTTTATTTATTATGTAAGTCACTTATTGCAATGAATGCATTTCTCTTTTCAGTGTACATTTGAAGGGTGTGGGAAAAGATTTTCTTTGGATTTCAATTTAAGAACACATGTTCGTATACACACAGGAGATCGTCCCTATGTGTGTCCATTCGATGGCTGCAACAAAAAATTTGCACAATCCACAAATTTAAAGTCTCACATCTTGACACATGCAAAAGCAAAGTAAGTTCTTTAATATGATTAATTTATTTATCATGATAATAAAAGTAAGTTAAGTTGTATTTGATGTTAGTTTGTGTTGTGAAATATATAGAGAATACATGGTTAGTATCTTACAATACAAAGTTTATTTGGTGTGAGACCTAGGAACCTTTGATTAGAATTAAGATTCTAACAGTGCATTCTGTTAGATGGCATTCAAAATAAAAGGAAATTTCTGATTATTAGCTTGGTTCCACTTTCTCCGATGCTCAGGAAAAGATAAATTCACTAAACCGAATGAGAGTGTACTCCTTTTTACTGACATAAGAAATACATAAGCGTCTTCGCAAACCAGTAATTCTGTCTACAGTGTAATATCACCAAAACAATAAAGATTACTTAAAAACACAATAATTTACCATCCAAGAATTATTTACAATTCATAACTTTTCCATGAGTCAAAAAAAGACAATACGGCAATACTGATATTAAAAAAAGTCGTTGCGGCGAATGTGAAACACATATTGGTGGGACTGAATGCTTTTTTAATCACTGTAAGATAAAAGTTCAGGGTCGAGTTAAGAAAAAGATTCCGTAATATGTGGAACAAATTCACACGCACGATTGTATTGATGGATATAGCATTTTTTGTTGACAGATTATGAACAAATTTATCTATTAGAATGTGCGATAGTTGCAGGATAAAATTACATTCTTGTGAATAACAATGTTAAAAAGAAATGTTTTTATACTGATAAAAGATGAAAAGTTAAAGAATTTTCCTCAATATAAATTATACAGTCAGATATACCAAAGTTTCATGAAATACTATTCGGGATTGGGTAAAGATTATTTCCCATTAATGTTTCAGGAATCAGACGTACCAGTTACCAACCACACAGTAAGTATTATAATACCAAGATTTTTAGGTCACCTGACCATAAGTCATGGTGACCTGTTGCGATACTATAAACCAACTTTTATGTGTAGCTACTTAATTTCGCGAATGGATAGTATTTCGTCCGTCTTCCTCTATTAACATTTCCTTGGGAACGCAATAACTTGAGTAAATATAAACTAGCTAAATGAATTTTTGTATGTAGTCTAACATTGGAAAAATCTCGAACGAGTTCAAAAATCTGCATGATTAGACTGTAAGTTTCAGAGTTATTGCCCTTTGCGCTAATAAATGTTATTCCACCGAGTTTAACGAAACATTGTATGTAGACTAACATTGGAAAGATCTTGGCGAAGTTTGTAAGTAAGCTTGATTCAATGATCATATACGGAATTATTGCCCTTTACAATTATAATTATTGAACCTTGTGAACATGATAATGTGATTAAATATGCACGAAGCTTAAAGTTTGAATGTAGACCTATTAGATGTATGTTCCTATTTAGTGAACAAAAGACATCAGTTGGCTAGTAAATTACATTTACTAACTTTTATCAAATATCAGGTGACCGTTGAGGCCCATGGGCCTCTTGTTTCTTAATGAGAACTCTGTACTTAAAACTACCGTGTTATTACTGATAAAGTGTTTAAATGCTGCTCCTTTAGAATCATCTGATGTATTTGGTAATGATTGATGTCCTTCATTAATACTATTATTATAATTAAAGCAAAAAAAAACTCATTTCTCTACATACATGCAATAAACTTGTTGTTAATCAGTCCATATGTGCTTGTAGAGCTGTTATCGTAGAGACAATGTGCATCGCGATATCGTCAAAATTTGACGATATCGTCACGATAATATCGCGATTTTTGGCGAGTAAAATATAAAAGGAATTTATGGAAATATAAGTCATGTTTGGGGGACCAATCATGAAAGTACAATATAGAGTGTAATTTGTAAATAAATAAAGTGAAACATTCATCAAAACTAGGGCTGTCACGGGTACTAAATTTTGTCCCTGGATAACCGAATTTTAGTACTAGACCCGTACCCGGGTACTCGACACAGATCGACTGCTTTTGTAACAAATTGGGTTACGTTGTGTTTGTTGTTTGGAAAGATTGGTTGATCGACGGAGATTCGATGAAATCATATGTGTGTCTACATCATTTCTATTTGACTTTTCATATTGCTAATGAGCTTTCAGTAAGTTATGTAGCTTAATATTTTAACAAATCCATTAAATTGTCCTAAATTTTTTGACTGCCGGTAAATAAGTGTAGCATGGATTAGACAATTATAATTGGATAATACAGTGTGATTTACTATTAAACATATTATTAAAAGTCATTTAAAGCTGAAATCGTTTATTTGAAAAAACAATTGTAAAAAATTGTGGTTATGTGATACTTTTAAATTTCCACAAAAAGTAACTTACATGTCCATGGAACTTGTTGGTTGTATCCAGTAAGCTACATTTTATGCCTTAAATTTCAAAGAGGTTGTGAAAACACAATCGTAAAAAATGAATGTTACCAAAATTTTTTATATATCAGATATAATTATATTTCATTTTTAAAATATCGTCAAATTGGCTCCTCTGGTAATTCCGTAAATTAGTTAATAAGCCGATATTATGAATAAAATGCTATAATAGTTGGGTGAAATTTAAAAATTGTTAAACCTAAATTTTAACATTTTTAAACCAGACATTTTAAATTGTAGAACTGTTAATGATGTACTTTCGGTGATTTGCCTTTTAACATAAATTTTAAAATGACTTTGTTTGCTTTTAAAATACACAGTAATTCATTTTCATAATATAGTTTTTGATTAAATTCTAAAGTGGGTTTTTGTGAAATGTTGGTTACACTAATTGAATGTTTTTTACCAATATTGAAGTTTTTCAATAATATAACTTGTAAAAATTTTATGATGATTTACAAAAGAATTTTTTGTAATCTTAGAACTACAATGTTATGACAATTTGACCAGTTGTCAGACGGTTTTTTGGCCTGTTATACAATCAGATATTGTTTAACAATCAGGTACTAAATACCTAGTCAGGATTAATTTCAAAATTTGAAATTTACCATTTGTAAAAAAGATTTAGCTTTTAGAAGTCATGTTCACTTCTTTTTCCAGGAATAAGTAAAGGTGAACAATAAAAATTGATTTATTATTCAAAAATTTAGTAATGTCAATAATTTTAACCTTTGCTAAAATTTTTTTTCAAAGTTTAATATTTCAGATTGCCTGACAGAAATTAATGGGTGTTATATAACATTTTGACAATGTCCTTTGTATTTTAATCATACCAGGTTTGAAAATTTTAATTGGTTATGATTAATTTCACTTGTTTACATTGTAGGCAAACTTTAAAACATGGAACAGTGAAAATAATTGGTACAAAAATTATGTCAGTGTCAGTGATAACTTGTTGAATTTTTCCTTAATATGTATAGGAATTCACTTATGATCCATGGTAGCCTAAACATCTCATTTACACTAAAGTCTATGAGCTAATCCGCAAATTGCTTTTCCAATTATAAATGATAAGCTTTTGAAAGTACTTTTAAATTGTACATTCATACTTATGAGAATTCTCATGATATTAAATTTTGTTGAAAGTATTTAAACTAATAGCTTACAGTAATATGCTTTATCAACTTGATCAAACTATTTAAAACTACATTAATTTGTTTTTAAACTGGTCAAAATGTAATAAGTTGTGAAGGACTTTATAGTTTTATGAACTGTAGATTTGTTATCAGTAAATGTTTTTCAAAAATTCTAAATTGTATTTAAGGTACATGTTGGAAGATAAAATATTAAACATAAAAAAACTAGATTGTATACTGACAGCAAATGAAAAGACAGTGTAAATTGGAATTTTATGATTTTCCATTTATCATTTTTTAAACTTTTCTATGGATAACAATATATTTAATCTCATTATAATGTTTAGACAATTTAAATAAGTTTTTCACAGTGTATAACGGGGTTTCAATTTGTACCCAGGAGATTTAATAAAATGTTATTACTGAATAAAAAAACAAATTGTAATTTTAAAGCACTTTTAAGTAATCAGTTTCTGTAAGTCTAACAATAAATAAACTTCAATTGATGTATGAACATGAAACCTTTTGATACTATTTTTAAGGTGTTCTTTATAGAGCCCTAATTTTATGTAGAAATTTTCATGAAAAAATTCATTATATTGTCAATGAATTTGAAACCTTTTTCATAAACAATGCTACAAAAATTTTGTTAAATTTATAATCAAAATAAATAAGTTCACATTGTTAAATCAGATTCATAAACCGATGTTGCCAACATAACAGTTCTTAACTAGTCAATACTAATTAAAAATTTATTTTTTATTTTGTCAAAATTGTTTATGACTTTGCAGAAATTGTACAAATTTCTCCTATGCTTCCCACCTACATTTTGATGTAAAACATTTAAAATGGATTTGATACTTAATTCCATTGTTCAATATTTTGAATTGAAGATGGAAATATGATCCAATTAAAACATTAAGTACACAGGGTGTTGAAGATATTATTTAACATGAATTAGTATAAGATGACTAAAACAATGACAAAATTTAGTTCGATTTTGTAGGTAATATCATAATGTCAAATTATTAAAAAATAGACTTGATTTCATAAAGTCAAAATTTTCCTAATCTTCATGAAATTTTATGCTTTATATCAAGTCCTTTAGTACATATGATGTTGTAATTGATAAAATTAACATGATAACTTTTTTAATTGAATACAAATGCTTTTCACCAAGGTTCAGATTGTGATTTGTCAAATTGATAAATTAAGATTATAAAAATAAAGAACAAAATTAATTTTTTTGGGATTCCAATGAATTACAATCTCAGATTCAGTGTACAATAAAAAATGTACAATAGTACTTAGATTTGTAATAAATCTGTAAAAAATGCCATGTGATCTGATAGAATGATCTAAAATTTGTCATATGGTTATTTATTAAAATGGCATATGTAAACCAAAAACAGTTGATGAATAAACTTTGATATTTTTACTGAAAAATATCCTTCAATTTAAATAAAAGTATTATTGAGTCAAACAAATACTTTCATTGTGCTTATTGCTTTCATGTTTGGATCTAATGTACCAATGCTCAATGAAAAATAAAATCATATTTGTACTGGTTATCATGTAAAAGTTTTACTTATGATATACAAATCTTAACGGATAATTTGAACTGTCAAATAACTACATTAGATTCTTTTCTAACTTTTGAAATGAATTAATTCTAAATTTTTGAGTTTAACAATTTCTAATGAGAAAGGATCCTAGTAAGATTGTAACTGTTAGAATTCATTAAATTATCATATGTTAATTGCTTAAATTCAATATCTAGCGTGAACATCAAAAATCAAGTGTTTTGAAAAAACAAATTTGTTCACCATAACTATGAATTTGATGGGTAAAATACTTTCAACAAACTTGCTACTGGTTCAATTCAGACTATGATTTTCCAGTTAATGTATGACATAATTACAATAAAGTCAATGGGTTTGTGTTCACTTTAATGTTAATAAAAAATACAAACAATCTTTGGTTAAATCCTATTTGATAACAGTTTTCAAATAATTGATTTAACACAGTCAACATTTTTTCCTTAAAATTACACTAAGTTACCACATAAAAAGTTTGTTGGAATTTTGATTTAATTTTAATTCAAATATTTTGATTTTAATAATTTTATTAAATGTTTTTTACATTTAATGATAAAATACTATTGTAGTAAGACTTTTTGTAAAAATGGATTTTTCATTAATTCAATTGACTACAATACATAAAAATATTTTGTAAACAATTTTCATAAGCAAAAAATGGAATTACCAATAATTGAGTTAAAAATGGATTTTATGGTCAACTCCTACATTGATTCAAAGATCAAATCTGGAATGATTGCTGTTAAAATTTAATCAATATAATAAATATATACAATAGCCGTTAATCATGCATAAAATTTCATCCAAAACACTATTTCAAATTGTAATCAACTGTTTTTTTTAATTCAATTGAATAATATATATATTACAAATTTGTATATTTCACTCAAATTAATTGGCCTATCAAATTTAAACTAATACATACTTTCAAAATTGATTATTTAGTACAAAATTTTCATGTTTAGTATTATAATTTCCAAATATTTGTAAATACATCATCAATTACCTAAATAAATTGGTTAAACAAAAATATAGTGTCTAATTAATTGTAAGAAACTTAAGGTTATTTGATTGGTAATATTTTTTTGTAATCAGTATCCATTCTTGAAACTCTTTCGAAAAATATGCAAACACTTTGTCATTTTAAAATTTTTCTTTGGAGTAACAAAACTCAAAAAAACTTTACAATTGAAATAGGTGTAAAAATCCATTGCAGTTTGATTACAAACTACAATGTAATCCCCTGAATTGATGTGTCATTTAAAATTTTGAAACTTATTTAATAAATACATGGATGTTTCAAATTTAACAATGTAATCATTGTTAAAATCAAAAAATCTGCAATTACATTTCACTGACCCTGGTAAAATAACTAGTTAAAACAGGTTTGTACCAGTTTGCAAAAGTCATGGTTAAATTAATAAAAAATTTCATGACATTAAAAACTTAAATAAAAATTATTTTTAGATATTAACTGCATTTTTTATTCAAATTAAATATTTACAATGATTAAAATGACTAAGAATTTTTGAATGATATAATATTGAATCTAGGTTTGTAAGATTCAAATTCAAAATGGAAACCCTATCATTGAAAAAGTCTCAAATTGGCTTTTTTTAAAATATATTGTCATTCAAAAAATTCTGGATAACATGCTAGAAGCATCAGAATATTTTTCATAGGGTATGGAATCAGATTCTTAAATCTTGGTCCAATAAACTTATTTGATATATACACTAGGAGATAGTAAAGTCTGAAATTACTACGTTTTATCTGAATTATTCAGACTTTCCTTGTGGAATCAGACTAGTTTTATTATATTCAGACAAATTCTGAAGATTCAGACACGTTTTTTTAAATTCAGATAAGTCGCCTAAAATTCAGACAAATGTAATCTAAAATTCAGACAAATGTCATCTAAAATTCAGAGTTGTCGCTGAAGATATTGGCTCCCTGCCAGCAGTCACCGTCGATTAGGTACTGGCCCCCTGCCAGGGTCGGTCACGGCTGAGCGCACGGCTTACCTGTGTTTCAGCTAGCCAGAACTGGCCAAGTGCCAGGTCCCAGCATGAGCTACCGGTTACCGAGACATCAATCTGTCATGGTAGTATGTCAGGTGAATGGAGTGAAGCTTGTTAAATTAATCTCAAATTAAATCATTCTGAAACAGATATGTTGTCTTGCTATTGTTTTTTTTTTTCCATTACAATTGCAAAATTCCAGTGTGACCTACCGGTTGCAGGGTATAAGTAATGGTACTGTATTTAATCAGGTAAGAGAAGTGAAGTTTTTGTAACTTAATCTGAATAAAATTCATTCCGAAAACTGAAGCATTGTCTTGTTGTTGTTGTTTGTAAATAAATAAAACTGCCAAATCCCAGTGTGAACTACCGATATCCGGGGCATAAATCATGGAAATATATCAGGTAAAAGGAGTGAAGTTTTTGTAAAAGGATCTGAATAAAATTCATTCCGTAATTAAACAGAAGTATTGTCTTGTTGTTGTTTGTAACTAAATAAAACTGTCAAATCCCAGCTTGAACTACCGATTGCCGGGGTATAACTAATGGTAGTATATCAGGTAAGAGAAGTGAAGTTTTTGTAAACGGATCTGAATAAAATTCTTTCCGGAATTAAACGGATGTATTGTGTTGTTGTTTGTAAATAAACTGCCAAATCCCAGCGTGAACTACCGATTGCCGGGGTATAATTAATGGTAGTATATCAGGTAAGAGAAGTGAAGTTTTTGTGAAAGGATCTGAATAAAATTCATTCCGTATTTAAACAGAAGTATTGTCTTGCTGTTGTTTGTAACTAAATAAAAATGCCAAATCCGAACGTGAACTACCGATTGTCGGGATATAAGAAATGGTAGTATATCAGGTAAGAGAAGTGAAGTTTTTGGAAAAGAATCTGAATAAAATTAATTCCGGAATGTAATATAAAAATTGTCTTGTTGTTGTTTGTAACTAAACAAAACTGTCAAATCCCAGCGTGAACTACCGATTGCCGGGGTATAATTAATGGTAGTATATCAGGTAAGAGAAGTGAAGTTTTTGTAAACGGATCTGAATAAAATTCTTTCCGGAATTAAACGGATGTATTGTGTTGTTGTTTGTAAATAAACTGCCAAATCCCAGCGTGAACTACCGATTGCCGGGGTATAATTAATGGTAGTATATCAGGTAAGAGAAGTGAAGTTTTTGTGAAAGGATCTGAATAAAATTCATTCCGTATTTAAACAGAAGTATTGTCTTGTTGTTGGTAACTAAATAAAACTGCCAAATCCCAGCGTGAACTACCGATTGTCGGGGTATAAGAAATGGTAGTATATATCAGGTAAGAGAAGTGAAGTTTTTGTAAAAGGATCTGAATAAAATTCTTTCCGTAATTAAACAGAAGTATTGTCTTGTTGTTGTTTGTAACTAAACAAAACTGTCAATTCCCAGCGTGAACTACCGATTGCCGGGGTATAATTAATGGTAGTATATCAGGTAAGAGAAGTGAAGTTTTTGTGAAAGGATCTGAATAAAATTCATTCCGTATTTAAACAGAAGTATTGTCTTGTTGTTGGTAACTAAATAAAACTGCCAAATCCCAGCGTGAACTACCGATTGCCGGGGTATAATTAATGGTAGTATATCAGGTAAGAGAAGTGAAGTTTTTGTGAAAGGATCTGAATAAAATTCATTCCGTATTTAAACAGAAGTATTGTCTTGTTGTTGTTTGTAACTAAATAAAACTGCCAAATCCCAGCGTGAACTACCGATTGTCGGGGTATAAGAAATGGTAGTATATCAGGTAAGAGAAGTGAAGTTTTTGTAAAAGGATCTGAATAAAATTCTTTCCGGAATTAAACAGAAGTATTGTGTTGTTGTTGTTTGTAAATAAGTAAAACTGCCAAATCCCAGCGTGAACTACCGATTGCCGGGGTATAATTAATGGTAGTATATCAGGAAAGAGAAAAGAAGTTTTTGTGAAAGGATCTGAATAATATTCATTCCGTATTTAAACAGAAGTATTGTCTTGTTGTTGGTAACTAAATAAAAATGCCAAATCCCAGCGTGAACTACTGATTGTCGGGTTATAAGAAATGGTAGTATATCGGGTAAAAGGGGTGAAGTTTTTGTAAAAGGATTTGAATAAAATTCATTCCGTAATTAAACTGAAGTATTGTCTTGTTGTTGTTGTTTGTAACTAAATAAAACTGCCAAATCCATGCGTGAACTACCGATTACCGGGGTATAAGAAATAGTAGTATATCATGTAAGAGAAGTGAAGTTTTTGTAAAAGAATCTGAATAAAATTCATTTCGAAATTAAACTGAAGTATTGTCTTGTTGTTGTTTGTAAATAAGTAAAACTGCCAAATCCCAGCGTGAACTACCGTTTGCCGGGGTATAATTAATGGTAGTATATCAGGTAAGAGAAAAGAGGTTTTTGCAAAAGAATCAGAATAAAATTGCTCGGGCACTTACCTGTGAGTTGCAGTGACATGGATCAATTACTAATTAGCGTACCTGTGGCTGTCAATCAAACCACAGGTGGGCTTTCCCTGCTATCAGTATGTGTGATCCCTCATTGTCTTCGTAACGTTTTGCCCGCGGCAAGGTACTTTGCTTAGTTAACACTGGTTGTGATTTAGTTTACAATGGTTGTGATTTTCCCCGTGAGTTATTCCAGAGACGTAGACATAATATAACAGAGACGTAGATAAAATAAATAATGTATGTGTCTGGTTATACACACTTTTTTTTTTAAATTAGGACAACTCGCTACCTGTTTGGTACTATATTCTCATGATGTATGTATCGTCTTGTGTTGAAATTAATATTTTAAATGAAACATATGAACGTTTTACTGAAAATCAATCATATTTACGTTAAGTTTGTTGAAACGAAAACTTGCTGGACATGAAGACGAAAATATATATTATGCGACTTGAACTTCTCGATATTTCTGAAAAAATGCTTTTTGATTGAATAAACAAATAAACAAGAAATGCCCACAGTAAGAATATTGGGACGTTGACCGACCAGTTAGCCGGCCGGACACAGGTAAAGTAGCTGTGCCAGCGAGGCATGGTCGCACAGCAGGAGTCTTCACACCTCCCGGTGAAGAATATAGCCTCCGGGCCAGGCTTGAGAAAAAGTCGTAATTTACTTTACAACTCGTAACATAACTTTACTATTTGTAATATAACCGTAATTTTTACGAATATGATAAGAAAATACTATGTGATTTTACCAAGCTGCTTTATCGTTGGATACTTAACAGAATACATAATGTATTGCTGGCTTTACGATAAGAAATTAACCAGTCATGTTAATTTTACATTTCATATTATTTTGTTTTCTTTTTTCATAATGAGGAAAAACGGTATAAAGCTAGTATATTAATAATCCGAAATAAAAGGCCAAAATAAATTCAAAGTAAAATCAAAATCATTTCTATGGAATATATATTCTGGCACTATAGGGCCTTCTTCAGTCCGAAATAACACTACCCAACGTGTTCGTCTACATGTTTGTTTACATCTATTGTTTTCTTTTTATTTCCAGAGTGTAGAGGTCCCGTGGTATAGCGATGACGCCGGGGCCAAAATGACTACTGATGGATAGAAGAATAGATTACAACGGTTATTTATATTATTGTATATAACGCAATTCAATTGGTCATTATTAACATTGACCTAGTCAAAAAAGAGGAGAATGTGGCAAGATAAATACAAGACGAATGGAGGGTTGATTGATTTTTTATATAGTCGGCGATGTAAGATTACTTTTGAAACAATATTCTGTGTGTATATAGACTGCTTTCTCTGTCAGGTCACACGGATCACCATAATTATATAATTACCTTTACATTCTATTGCAGGTTGTCATTGTTACCAACGGTAATTACCCCTCTCCTGAGTAATAATTAGATCACATCTCACCCTAAATATGATCAATCAATCAATCAAACCCTAACCCTAAATATGTACCGATTACCTCAGACCGGTAGGTGTGACAGGTTGTGTATATTAGAAAAACATCACACATACTGAGTATCCAATGAATTATCTGCTAAAGGTATCTGCAGGCTTTGTCTTCGTTGTAGGTCTGGTTTGAAACGGCGCTTTATCGACTGAAAATTCCTCCCAATCTCGGAAGAGAAGCATTTTATAGCAGATTCATATTATAAATATATCTTAAAAATTCTTGTATTGTAGAAAGTAATATCAAAATGCTTGTATTGTAGAAAGTAATATCAAAATGTTTGTATTGTAGAAAGTTATATCAGACGAAACATAACATACACTTGCATAAGCATGAAGGGTCGTCATAACTCAGCAAAAATGAAGACAAATATAGGCTTAGCCTAATGTCCAACCCAGTGTATATACCATCTTGTATGAATAAATATAATACTTTTGTTGTTGACAATAAAATCTTTTGGAATGGAATAAAAACGCAGTCAAGTTCTAAACTCTATTACCAGGTATATTCCTGTACAATCCATGTTGTCTTTTTTTAGTATTTGGTCTATCGTACTGAAAAGTTAGTTAGCATTTTGCAGGCGTAATACTTCATTTTATAACGCAGGCTCCACGAGGACTGTGAACACTCGCTGTGTTTTGTCAGGTAAAGCCTGTCGCCTGGCACGTGTGTATACCAGTCGGACACCTCTCTGCAGGGGGTACAAGGTGGTCACAGGTATTGTATACAGATATTGAATTCATTTAACAAGGTGAAGCTAAAATGCTTAAACACGTACTCTGCATCATGATTCTATGATGATCGACATGCATCAACCCTAATAGTCTAAATCTTGCACGGACCATCAGATGTTCACTTTTATCACATCTATGATCAGCAAGTCTATATCTGAACAGTAATAAGGTCTGATACATTACCATTACTTATATACCCTGCAATCGGTAGTTCACGCTGGGATTTGGCAGTTTTATTTAGTTACAAACAACAACAAGGCAATACTTCTGTTTAATTCCGGAATTAATTTTATTCAGATTCTTTCACAAAAACTTCTTTTCTCTTACCTGATATACTACCATTAATTATACCCCGATAATCGGTAGTTCACGCTGGGATTTGACAGTTTTGTTTAGTTACTAACAACAACAAGACAATACTTTAATTCCGGAATGAATTTTAATCTGATTCTTTTACAATAACTTCACTTCTCTTACCTGACATACTACCATTAATTACACCCCGGCAATCGGTAGTTCTCGCTGGGATTTGGCATTTTTATTTAGTTACAAACAACAACAACAAGACAATACTTCAGTTTAATTACGGAATGAATTTTATTCAAATCCTTTTACAAAAACTTCACTCCTTTTACCCGATATACTACCATTTCTTATAACCCGACAATCAGTAGTTCACGCTGGGATTTGGCATTTTTATTTAGTTACCAACAACAAGACAATACTTCTGTTTAAATACGGAATGAATTTTATTCAGATCCTTTCACAAAAACTTCTTTTCTCTTACCTGATATACTACCATTTCTTATATCCCGACAATCGGTAGTTCAAGCTGGGATTTGGCATTTTTATTTAGTTACAAACAACAGCAAGACAATACTTCTGTTTAAATACGGAATGAATTTTATTCAGATCCTTTCACAAAAACTTCACTTCTCTTACCTGATATACTACCATTAATTATACCCCGGCAATCGGTAGTTCACGCTGGGATTTGGCAGTTTATTTACAAACAACAACACAATACATCCGTTTAATTCCGGAAAGAATTTTATTCAGATCCGTTTACAAAAACTTCACTTCTCTTACCTGATATACTACCATTAATTATACCCCGGCAATCGGTAGTTCACGCTGGGATTTGACAGTTTTGTTTAGTTACAAACAACAACAAGACAATTTTATATTACATTCCGGAATTAATTTTATTCAGATTCTTTTCCAAAAACTTCACTTCTCTTACCTGATATATTTCCATGATTTATGCCCCGGATATCGGTAGTTCACGCTGGGATTTGGCAGTTTTATTTAGTTACAAACAACAACAAGACAATACTTCTGTTTAAATACGGAATGAATTTTATTCAGATCCTTTCACAAAAACTTCACTTCTCTTACCTGATATACTACCATTAATTATACCCCGGCAATCGGTAGTTCACGCTGGGATTTGACAGTTTTGTTTAGTTACAAACAACAACAAGACAATTTTTATATTACATTCCGGAATTAATTTTATTCAGATTCTTTTCCAAAAACTTCACTTCTCTTACCTGATATACTACCATTTCTTATATCCCGACAATCGGTAGTTCACGCTGGGATTTGGCATTTTTATTTAGTTACAAACAACAGCAAGACAATACTTCTGTTTAAATACGGAATGAATTTTATTCAGATCCTTTCACAAAAACTTCACTTCTCTTACCTGATATACTACCATTAATTATACCCCGGCAATCGGTAGTTCACGCTGGGATTTGGCAGTTTATTTACAAACAACAACACAATACATCCGTTTAATTCCGGAAAGAATTTTATTCAGATCCGTTTACAAAAACTTCACTTCTCTTACCTGATATACTACCATTAGTTATACCCCGGCAATCGGTAGTTCAAGCTGGGATTTGACAGTTTTATTTAGTTACAAACAACAACAAGACAATACTTCTGTTTAATTACGGAATGAATTTTATTCAGATCCTTTTACAAAAACTTCACTCCTTTTACCTGATATATTTCCATGATTTATGCCCCGGATATCGGTAGTTCACACTGGGATTTGGCAGTTTTATTTATTTACAAACAACAACAACAAGACAATGCTTCAGTTTTCGGAATGAATTTTATTCAGATTAAGTTACAAAAACTTCACTTCTCTTACCTGATTAAATACAGTACCATTACTTATACCCTGCAACCGGTAGGTCACACTGGAATTTTGCAATTGTAATGGAAAAAAAAAAACAATAGCAAGACAACATATCTGTTTCAGAATGATTTAATTTGAGATTAATTTAACAAGCTTCACTCCATTCACCTGACATACTACCATGACAGATTGATGTCTCGGTAACCGGTAGCTCATGCTGGGACCTGGCACTTGGCCAGTTCTGGCTAGCTGAAACACAGGTAAGCCGTGCGCTCAGCCGTGACCGACCCTGGCAGGGGGCCAGTACCTAATCGACGGTGACTGCTGGCAGGGAGCCAATATCTTCAGCGACAACTCTGAATTTTAGATGACATTTGTCTGAATTTTAGATTACATTTGTCTGAATTTTAGGCGACTTATCTGAATTTAAAAAAACGTGTCTGAATCTTCAGAATTTGTCTGAATATAATAAAACTAGTCTGATTCCACAAGGAAAGTCTGAATAATTCAGATAAAACGTAGTAATTTCAGACTTTACTATCTCCTAGTGTGTCATTGTATGATACACATTTCTCTTAATTAATTACTTTTCTTCCAACTCAATCATCTTTTTCTCCAGAGCACAAAAAAGAACTGGAAACAACAGAAAAGGAAAGTAACATACATGTAGGCCTATATGTTTTCTGGAAATATATATGATGTGTTAATTCTCACAGCATAGGCCTACATGAATGTGAAGAATTAAATATTATCAATGTTTGAGAGAATTTCCTAGTTGTAATTCTATAGCAGCTACATGGAATGTACGTTTACATATACACATTGTACAATACATATACATCATAAAAATTTGTTTCCTTCCAGCTGGACATTCATGTCATCTCTCTCCAGAACTCAAATATTGTTTACAAAAAAAAACAGAGACATAGATAATTTAATTAAATCTCTGCAAAAAACTACACGAATAATTTAACACATATATTGTACTTGTAAAATATCTATGTATGAGCTAATTTATTTTCACATCTTTGACAGCTACATGCATGGACGTTGTGGAACGTTTTCGTGTGGTTTTAAATGAGAAATTATGTTACGATTATTTGTATTTAACCTTCATGATTCGGTTGATGTAAAATACGACGAATGCGATGCTGCAATAATTGCCCCTTGCCGGGGCCCCATCTCTGCATCGGCCGAATATAGGTGTCGATTTCCATGTATAAAGATGCTTTTATCGAAAAATGATAACAAAGCATTGTCATTAATGTAAGAATACTTCATTTGCATCAAATGTATCATCTCAAAACAACAATTTACATACCGCATTAGTGGTTTATCACACGAAACGAAACCGACACGACTGAGAAACACATGTCCATGTTGACATTTCCACGCAGCCTCGTTTTCAAAGAGTTTGGCGAATTTATATTTAGAACTGTGCTAAATTTACACGGGGCTTCCCCAAAATTTCAATGGTCAAAACTGGACACCGTAAGCAGAACTTGACCATCATTATGGTATACAATGACTTTTGGAAGGCCAAAGAACGCATTTAGACTGGTTTCCTTTGCCCGACTATTCACTTTAAGGTCATGTTAGTTGATGGCTACCTAAATTCATAAGTATAAAAAGGCCATTTTGCTATCTTAATTACATAGTAACCCAGATTGTTTTAAAAGTACTATTTACAATCATAAAATCATGTCTTTGAGAGTTATGGCGCATGTTGAAGCTTATGAAAATCAAATGACCGATCGTCTATGTATGAGGAGCACATTCAGCCCTTCCACGACGCCATAGTTCACTTCTGCTCTAGCTCTCCGTGACAGTTTTCTACACACAGGAAATCATGGCTGCACTTGGGCCTTGTGTCTTCAACACTATCATAAGCAAAAATGACATTTCATTTGCTGGAACCCTTTAAGGCGAAACGGCTGGAGTTAGTACGTAATGACTTACCTAGTACTCTTTAATTTATACTGATTGATCTGTTCCCTTTGTTTCCCCCTTTTTATGTCGATTTATATTGTATCCCCACCTGGAGGAAATAAAGTTTGATGATCAGTTCGTATACACTACATGTCCTTTGTTTTCTAGTAATGTCTTAAATAGCAGCTAGAGTAAAACTAATGTCAGTCTTCCAATATGCGCTGATAATTAAGGGACTTTGGTTAGGAGTTCCAGTCGTTGATCAGTCTTATTGCAAATGAATGTTTCTGAATGATAAGTCTCGTACGAGGTTTCGGTAATATTTTATTGTGCCCTTTTGTTGTGCAATCATTCTCCACCACAGGCGCACGCATTTTTGTATTAATGAATATTTTATTATGTTCTTAGTAGTATAGTCTGAAGTAATATATAACCAAGACATGCTGTCAGATTATTTTTTTAGTCTGCAAATGCCATGGTTTGGACAGCATGCTTCGACCTCTATCAATAGATATGTCAATTCCTTTATTAAGTTGAAAAGCCTTTTTACTAGTTTGGTGGCTCTTCGTTCTTCATGTGTATAATGAACATGTCTTTTATCATAAAGTTCGAAAATTAACGTCCTCTTTTTGAAATTTACTGCAAACTATAACTGTATATACAGCTAAAGACTGCACGAGAAAGTTGGCATTTTGTCCTTTCAGTAGATACTTTATTCAATTGAATACAATAACTCTTCGAAACGTTTATGGAATTTTATCTTTTAATTAATCTTATCTTTTTTAATTCCACAACTATTATTTGATAAAGTTCTAAAGGCTGAATAGATTTAGATACCATGGATACTTAAGATGCTCCACCGCGAACAAAGCATGAACGATACACATCATTTGAATACGGAAGAGCATTACTATACGGAATAACATTACCGCCATTAATTATACACTCATATACATAAAACTACTGGTATGATATCTGTTTTTGAATACATATAAATAATTACCACCGGATAAATAAATGTATTTATAATATATGCAGTATATACTGTGTCTGTACTTCTCGCATATATATAACAGACTCTCTTATCTTAAATAAAAAGTGAAGAAATTAAGTGTATAATTGATGGCGGTAATGCTCTTAAGTATTACTACCATCAATTATACACTTTTTGATGAAAATCTACAGTTATGATATCTGTTTTTGAATACATATAAACAAATATCATCGATAGCTATATCATCAATAGATATATATAATATAAATAAGTGTTTTATGCACGTATAAGTACTTCAACTATAGATACTGTGTCTGTACTTCTCACATATATCTAACAGACTATCTTAACCTAGTAAATAATAACAGAAGAAATTTTATCAATGCTTGTATTTTATTCATATCACTTACTTCTGATATCTTTTACAATGTCATGTATTAGTAAGGTATTCATCACATAGCTGCTAAAGCCAAAATAACCAAAAATAATGTTTGGGCCACCCACCCTCGATATTCCAAGGGTGACCATCACTCGTTATAAAGTCAGTGATAAAGTCAGTGATAATAACCCCTAGAATATTATTAATGTGGGTCGCTATGTTCATAAAAACGAGGCAGACTTGCAATTTAATGTCACCAATCTTTTATAACATTCATAATATTTTAAACAAGTTTATACATGAAATACCAATTTTGATAAGATGCCGAGAAGTTAGCACTGTAGTTACACTTGATGGCCTGCGCCATTTGTTCCCGGAAGTGAATGTTTTGGACGATTCCCGTTACATGTCGGACACACAACATCTCAGAACCACCATTTATTTCGAACATGAGGGTTCCTGTTAAGGAATCTGGGTGTTCGGTCGGGAATAACCACCTTCCCGGGATCACTTTACGGGCTCCACCACACGGGCCTACCCTTAGAAACAGGGAATGACCATCCACAAACACACACAAATCATTGTATTTGAATTCGCCGTTCACTGTCAATGTAAACGAATTGAATGGCAATATTCTATACTTAAAACACTCGAAGGTGATGCCTATGAACTGGTCATCTAAAACAGTGAGACACGCAGATGTTTTCGCATTGGTTACCTCCCCGTAGAAAGCAGCGTCGACAGGGGGCACTTTCTGTTCCGGAAGTACGCTACGAAGGTACCAACGGAAAGGCTTACAATTCAAAGACTTTATAAAGTCCTTTTGGATTTTCAGAGATTTTTGGTCCAGCTTTGGGAAGTTTCCGTGCCTCGCACGATTAACTCTGTAAAATAACTCTTTATACTCGTCCATCCATATCTCAGCTACTCTCGCTAGGTTCTTCTTGATGATCAATTGCCGGTCTCCGTTAAAACTGTAGCTTTGTCCCTCTTTAAAAAGATGTCCAACTTTGGAACAGGGAACGGTTAACACTCTCCCGGCACACATCCAGTTTTTGAAGGAAAGGTCAAAGTGTTCTCCTCCCCAAATGTCCAGTCCTTCGTCAAAGCCACCGATCTTAAAGAAGTGATCCCGTCGGACAATGATGGCGTTTCCCACCAGTACTGGAGTGATAAATGGAGCAGACTTTGAGGTTACGGCCAATTCAAGATACTCCGGTACCATAAACCAAGCATACCTGAAAAAGACAATGACTTTATTACTGTAAACTGGGAGAACATGCTTATAATAAGGACACATTATTAGCTTACCATATTTACCTTCGCGTACAATGTTTCTCAACGTCACATAGTTTCTTAATTTGCACAAAAAAGAGTATTCTTGTCTTGATATCTGACCTAAGTCTAAAGTCGACATGATTTAGGGAAGGGTGCTTACCTTAGATCCCAGCCAAAACCGCCCCGGAACCTTGGGCCTCTATTGAAGGAGTAATAGTCCATAGTTTTGGCGGCGATGATGTCAACCAAAGGTTGTAAGATGGCTGTAGGTTCGGTTTGGAGCATATGCAACAGTGGCTCCAGCCAGTGCGTGTTACACTCCATATGGGCATCAAAGAAGACCAAGACGTCACCAGATGCATTTCGGGCCCCAGTCATCCTGGACCGGACTAGTCCCGCCCTCTGGCGGTTTCGTATCACCCTGGCCTTGGGGACCAAAGACAAGTACATGTCGAGGTCATCCCAAAGATACGCCATTGTACTGGCATCGTCTACGAGGATGACCTCCTTGAGGACGTCCGTGGGGGACCTGTCTATGACACTGTGGACAGTCCGGAGGAGGGTGGACAGAGCCTCGTTATGGAATATCACCACGACAGACACTGTGAGTAGGGTTTCCATGGGATACGTGATATTTAGGCATCCCGGGTATCGAGTGTCCGGAACAGGACGTCGGACAGAAATAGTGTCTGAAGCCGATATGTTGTAATTGAAGTCTTTGGTAATTTCCTTCTTCGGGTGACGGGCCAGAATAGCTTGTAGGGTTTGGTCCAGTTTTATCGTATATTTCGTGTCGACAATGGCATTTAGTCTGAAACATAATCATAGATTTGGTGTTACAAATGATGTCATCACACACTCACACTTCTAAAACATGGAATATATTACTTAGGGATATGGGCGACATTATATATAGATTATTGTCAGATGATTTTGTGGTAGCATAAAAGGATTACTGCGTCACTCGTTTCCGTGATTATTCCATTACAATGATAGAACTCTGATTTCGGAGTACATTTATATTTAAGGATTAACTTGAATAGATTTTTTATGTTATGGAGATATAACACAAAAATCTGAGTGTACTCTATATAAACCACGAAGCGGTTTATGATGCGATTACACTCAGATTTTTGTGTTATATCTCCATAACATAAAAAATCTATTCAAATTAATCCTGATAATTCAATTGTCTAAAGATAATCTCTTCAACATTCAAAATTCATTTCGGGAGTCTTTTGTCTATGAAATCATTACGCCGTTATATCAGCCAATCAGAAGCATCGTTACAAACGGCAACGCCATTTTTCCTTTAAGGGCTGATAAAGTAAATTTTTAAGCCAATGAAAATGCGCGTAACAAGCAAAAAATGAATTATAATGTGTTATTGAAAAGTGATGTGTAAAATACCGTTGTTGAAACGTCCGAACATAAAAGGAAAGAATAAATGTATACTGTACTAATTCTAATGTCCCTGTGTAAAAATAGTTGGGCATAACATTTGAGTAACGTTTGCCCATTTTAGTTATAAATTCAATTAAATTCAATTCAACTTTATTGCTTCCTTACATTCATACAAAAGGGGATCGATAGCAAAACATACATGTACATAACACACAGTAGATCAAAACAACAACTTAAACATTTATCAAGCCAGCTTTCCTCAGTTCAAATGACTTTTTAACAAAGAGGCCTAAATCCTGCAGAAGTTTTAGATCGTTAGAAGACAAGAGTCGTATCAAATTTTCAAAATCTGTTAGATGGTGGTTAATTACATCTTTATGACTATTAAAGAAAATTGTTCTCATTGTAGAGTTAACGGTACACTTAAAAATGAAGTGGGTTTCATCACAAAATTTGCATAACCGCATAGGACGGGGGATCTTTTAAATAAGTTATCCAAATGGATTTGTGAAATGGGTATCTGTTACAAAATGCAGGACTTAACCAATATGCCAGGGTGTGCTCAACATGTTAAAAATCATCAATCTTATTTATGTATTGGCTACTATGAATTATATTGAATTGGAATATTTTTGTTTGATTAATTATTTAATATCCTATTAACAGTCCTGGTCATTTTAAGGACGGCCTCTCATGTGGTGTGTAGTGTGTATATGTATGTGCTGCACAGACTGAGGTATATTCGTGTTGTGTCTTTTTGTATAGTGGAACCGTTGCCCTTTTTATGATGCTATATCACTGTCAAAAGAGCTTGCTACCAAAAACACCAAGCAACACACCCCACCAGGTCACATTATACTGACAACGGGCGAACCAGTCGTCCTTCTCTCTGTACGCTGAGCGCTAAGGCCTGTAAGGAGGAGCAGAAACTACCGTTTTTATAGACTTTGGTGTATCTCGGCCAAGGGACAGAGCCCAGAGCCTTCCTCACAGGGGCGAGCGCTCAACAGAAGGCCAAAAGTTAGGTGGTGTCAAGGGAGACGTTAAGAACAAAGTTAGCTAAGAAGAAGAGATAAGATCCTATTTAGTCGCATTTTACGATCATTAAAATTCGCCCTACTTGTATGATAGGAATTTGAATCTATTTATCTGAAAACTGAAAGGTGAAATGTAAAAGATTAGTATTTGATAGGACTATATTGTACATACGCTATCAAGCCCGTGTGAAATACATTGCTACTAAACAGATTTGCCGAACTCCAGATCCAATATTTTTGTACCGAGGACAATTTGTTTCACATCTAGTAATATAAAACCATCCCATATTCGTGATAACTACACTTATGCAGGTGCCTTATGATTAATATATCCATTATTTCAATAAATAAATAACACGCACAATAAATGCCGAACTCTGGTTACTTCGGTAGGCATAGCTGTAATGCCGAACTCTGGTGACTTTAGGACCTACCTGTTTTCAGCCTGACGACGTTTCTGTATCAATGCTGTTTGTTCTATTTCCAGCTGCCGAAACGATTGAGGAAGGGACATGAGGATGATCCAGGTCTGTCCGAGGATGAACAGGAGCAGGATGGACAACAGTTTCCGAAACCTTCCTGTCGCTCGCACCGACCTCGCCATTTTCTGTGTCACGTGATCTGCTGTACGCACGTGAACAAACACAGGTCCTTGATTGTCGTTTGATGCTTTTATGAACTTAGTTCACCTCAATATCAGGAAAATGTCGTAATCAAGGCTTATAGCAGTCATATGTTTAGAGTTAGTAAATTATGCATGTCAACGTTTCGAAAATAGTATTTCAAGTAATTTTGATTGGCTACACTAAATATTGTGTCAAAAATCGTTCCCTGAATTTCCTTTTGAATAAGACAGCTTTTAGCACAGGGACCTGGCACGAAAATTTTAACCGACAGTATATATATATAAACATATATATATATATATATATATGTAAACAGTTGGTTAAAAATGTTCGTGCCAGGTCCCTGTGGCTTTTAGCGATATTATATCGTTATAATATTTACCGTTATCATGTAAAGTGCATGATACAGACCATTCGGGCCTCTTGTTTGTTGGACAGTTTGCCAGTATCATGATTACTGAAAACGACAATACTTTCATCTTTATACGGAGAAAAACGCCGTCTTGCCATGTTTTATGGTGTGACTTGTGTCCCTTTTTACTATAACTTGATAGAAACCGATTCCCTTAATCACTGGTGTCAATTTAGGACATGAACAAGATTTAAAGTTGTAAAAATCAACATTATATGGTGCATTCTTACACAAGTTTTCTGGGGGAAATATTACGATTATATATAGAAGGATCCCGGAGTTATCTCGCTTTGTTCTAAAACGCACACGTACAAAATGTAGGAGCTAGCTTCTGACCGTAGCCAATATGTGGCAGATGTAAACTTCATGCGCGAAAAAGCCTTCACGTACACATGAATGAGAAAAATCAGCACAAAGAAATATTGCTTTTGCTTATAATAGGAAGGCAACTTTTTAAAACTACATTTATTAAAGTCAACGTGTTTTATAATAATAAGAAGACGACAATTCTAGGTTAACTCACGAGGGCCTAGTTATAATCGCGAAGGAGAAGCGGAGTCGCCAACGAAATCACAAAACGTATACAGCTCTGTACAAATATAACTTCCTATGTTAAAGTAAATATAGTTTATAATTTGCATGGAATTCTCATGCGTTCTTAATTTCTCCTTCTCAGCTGTGATGTTGATCCTGAAGATAGAAACAAGCCCTATGATATTGCAGGTTGGCGATGAATTGTTGGTACTTTCATGGAATTGAAATAGTACAGCTTTGTTACAGACTTAGCTTGTAATCCTTCAGGTAAGTGTTTCAAGGCACGAATTTCATGTTGTAAAAACATACATTTGATATTTGAGCTCAATAGAATATTTAATGATTAAAAGATAAAACACCATCAACAGGATGCAGGTAAAGGGAAATGCTTTTGAATTCAGATTTGTATGAAAACACCAGCAAGTCGGTTAATAATAGGGAAAGCTACTGTTGTAGCGGTAAAGATTATAAGACTCTTTCATATGTGGATATGAAGGATAGTGATATTCTACCCGAGGGTCACAAAATGTAGTAAAACCCGAGGCTTGCCGAGGGTTTTGCAACATTTTGTGATCCCGAGGGTAGAATATCCCTATCCTTCATATCCACTTATGAAAGAGTATTTTTCTTTCATACCACGACGTTTTACTGCAATTTTACAACTATAATATCCCGCCATTTTGAAATAAATTCGAAGAAATCCACGACTGGAAGTCAATTTCCATACATGAAAAATTACGTGATATTTTTAACACAAATTCCGTTGCTTGCATCTTTTATAGTAAAACCAGTCAATTTTGTGAAAAAAATGTTAAAAGTTTACCGAGGAAATAGAGATTTTGTTGACGCCGTGACGTCACGAGGCTTTATTGCATGGGTAGCCATGCAATACAGCCTCAGGCGACATGAGTGTATTGCCCTAGACCAGCCAGTATTACACGTGTAGGTATGAAAGAAATCAAACTTCTATCTTTTGCGCTACAACAGTAGCTAAAGTATAGCTTGTAGTAAGGATAGATTTGTTTAATTGTTGAATCGGTTTTATAAAAATTCACATTGCTGATGCGGAAAAATAGAACTTATTCCTATAATTACTTTCCGTTTAGAATTGTCAATGAAAAAAAAACGAAAAAAAAAACGATTATACTACATTATCTATTGTTTTGTTGAGATGTCTAGATCATTTGGAAATAAAGAAATTAAAATTGAAATTGAGATCACTTGGTAAAGGTGACCAAAATTTGAACATCACTGTTCCTTTCATATCATTGCTTGATCGTCGACAGTGTGGGTTTTGCGTCTTTAAAGATAAATTGATTGACTGTCAGAATTTTTTATTTCACATTTTTTGAAATGCAAATTCATGAATGCTTTTTAATATTCACTGAAGAATAACTAATACTTTGACATTTTCATTTTCGAAACTCTAAACTTATGATACATAAATTTCCCTTCTTCGAGGTTTGATAGAAATAATGGGAGATAACGGACTCAGGCTAAGAGCCTCTAATATCATATCTGGAATACAAACATAAAAACATGTGGTCACTGGTGCAAATCGATAATTGGCTATCAAATATTACCACCTTGATTAGCCATATATAATGACTATCGGTTAATTAAGGATTCTCACGCTTAAAGTTCATTAGTCGGTGACCAAACAATGGGTTAGTGTAACAAATGAATAGATAAGGTTTATTAACTTTTTTACATCAACAATATCATGTCAACCATTCGTTTGATGATACACGTACATGTAAAAATGATACCTATTTAATATGACCTGGGTGGTTAAAACAACACCGATACGTGATAGATGCCGAATAATTTAACTTTAGCTTCCTAAAATAGATAATCAAGTCATTTTTGGATGTGGTGTATTTGTCTCGTAACATGGAACGTTCTTAAGATGGCGAGTCGACAGTTATTGGCCAAATCACTGCCCGTCTGTGGATAGATTCCAGATCATTTCTTGTTGTTTCCACCACAGCCAGCTGGACGATTTCTCTGCTGTTCTTGACAGTCGGTCCACTGATGCTTTCCTGTCTCTTCCCTTCACACCCAGTGCTGCAAACATTCTCCATTTTGAATGTACAGGAAATCCTCTGCATCCGATATCCACTGGGAAGGCCCTGATGTCTCCTGCCAATTCTTCATACTTCCCCTTCTTTCGCTCAAATGCCTCCTCATATCTTTCTTCCCACGGAACTGTCAATTCCACCATGACCATCTTCTTTCCCTGCTGTGACCATACGAGGATATCTGGACGCAGATTGGTCTGGATGATGTCGGGGAATACCAGTCTCCTGGATAGATCGACCCTCGTCTCCCAGTTCTGTGCGCCGTCAAGGATTCCCTCTGGTGAACAGTTGTAGAAGTGTGTCCTCCCTCCGCGCCTCGTATAAAGTTGATGAATGTACAACCCTTCGCAGGCTTCCGCTTTTTAGTCCTCTCCCTCTCCAGGATGTCAGCCAGTTCTCTTAGCACCTTGTCATGGCGCCATCTGTAGCGTCCTTGCGTAAGGGCGACATTGCATCCTGATAGTACAAGCGCAAGGTTCCCTGGTCGGTTGCACAATGGACAGTCTGGAGTCTCAGTCAAGCCCCATCTATGGAGGTTCGTAAGCGAGGGAAGCAGGACGTAAACTGACCACAGCAGGAACTGGATT